>NW_027259407.1:0-32096 GCF_045791955.1 Oncorhynchus clarkii lewisi
AAATAAATCAAAATCAAATTTATTCATATAGCCCTTCGTACATCAGCTGATATCTCAAAGTGCTGTACAGAAACCCAGCCTAAAACCCCAAACAGCAAGCAATGCAGGTGTAGAAGCACGGTGGCTAGGAAAAACTCCCTAGAAAGGCCAAAACCTAGGAAGAAACCTAGACAGGAACCAGGCTATGTGGGGTGGCCAGTCCTCTTCTGGCTGTGCCGGGTGAAGATTATAACAGAACATGGTCAAGATGTTCAAATGTTCATAAATGACCAGCATGGTCGAATAATAATAAGGCAGAACAGTTGAAACTGGAGCAGCAGCACAGTCAGGTGGACTGGGGACAGCAAGGAGTCATCATGTCAGGTATTCCTGGGGCATGGTCCTAGGGCTCAGGTCCTCCGAGAGAGAGAAAGAAAGAGAGAATTAGAGAGAGCATATGTGGGATGGCCAGTCCTCTTCTGGCTGTGCCGGGTGGAGATTATAACAGAACATGGCCAAGATGTTCAAATGTTCATAAATGACCAGCATGGTCGAATAATAATATGGCAGAACAGTTGAAAGAAACTGGAGTCATCATCATGTTATTGACCCACTGTCCTACACGGTGACATCCTATCATTGGCGTAACGTGAAAATGAGCGATAGAAAACCGATCTCGCAAATGTCACCATTGGACAAAATTGTGCACAACATTGCACAGGTTTTATTTTCACGATTTAGACATTAATTCGCTTTCCAAAGCGAATAAACATCTGGAAATGTGAGCATCATTTTGTATTTCTAGTCGAATTACTTAGGGAGCGTAAACAAAGTAAACTTTTTTTTTTTACATTCGAATTTCAATAGCGCCTTGGTCATGTGACCTACTTGACTCAAACAAGTTTCAGAATGTCCACTGACTACCCTTCTATATTGCACACCCTTTAGTTTGTTCACCAAGCATAGGAAAACATTGAAATTAATTTGACTATTAACTATAACTTTTTGTACTCGACTTAAAACGAATTGCCGGTTTCCAAAACAACCATGCCGATGAAGCTGGAAACAATTATCGGGAACCAATTCAGTTTTTTGTTCCCAGAACTTCCCACAACAATCTGTTGTAAATCACAGGATTCAGGATAATGGGGAAACCAACACTCACTTTTGTCTGTCATTTTAGATCCATTACTAGTTAAAGGTTAAATAAGAATGAATCAAAACTTCCGTTCCCTGTGGGGGGGAAGGGACCTCAACACCAAGGTCCTCTGCAAAATTATGTTCTCTACCACTACAGCTTGAGAGGGAGAAGCGGTCCTTTCAGGTCCTGGTGATTTGCTGGGAAATAACCAGTAGGTTCGATATTAACCTACACAGAGACCAAAACATTAAGAACACCTTCCTAATATTGAGTTGAACCCCCCTTTTACCCTGGGTGGTGGTCCGTTCACAAAGGAAACTGTTGAGCGTTAAAAACCCAGCAGCGTTGTAGTTCTTTGACACAAACCTCCCCTTCATCTACAATGATTGATGACATCAATAAGGGATCATATCTTTCACCTGGATTCACCTGGTCAGTCTAATGGACAGAGCAGGTGTTCTTAATGTTTGTCCCACTCCCACAGTGTACACACACTTCACACTACACTACACACAACACATCCCCTTACAATTCAAGTTGAAACTGTGAGATTTCATAGGGTCAGATGTCAAAAATGCACCGGAGGTATGATTTACGCATTTTTATTGTTCAGTTTAAATGCATTTTAGGTTTTCATTTTCCCTGTTACGGCAAAGTATCTAAGAATATTCCCGACGTTAGAAATCTAGTTTGGCCTTCAGATACAGATAATAACGTTTAGGCTGTTGTTCACGGTTTATCTTCGTTGTTCTTGTTCTGAAATGACTGAAGACCTGAAATGAAGGACAGTACTGTTTAAATGCTGCTGATATCACTTCCTGTTTACAGATGTAAAAGGCAGAGGTATGATGATGTAGTACACAGTAACTTTCCACTCTACACATGTTGTGTATGATGTAGTACACATGTTGTGTATGATGTAGTACACGTGTTGTGTATGATGTAGTACACATGTTGTGTATGATGTAGTACACATGTTGTGTATGATGTAGTACACGTGCCTACCTTCCACTCTACACAACATTTCAGTTTGACTGATCTCTAATGACCTTAGTGATTCTCATTGGTAGGTACTGACTGACTAGTTTAACCCACACAACACAGTGATTCTAATTGGTAGGTACTGACTGACTAGTTTAACCCACACAACACAGAGACAGAGGTATGAAAGGTATGCAGACAGAGGATCAGATCAACACAGACAGAGTTGGTCTTTGTCCCCATCCACTATCACACAGTAGACCGTCCCCATCCACTAACACACAATAGACCGTCCTCATCCACTATCACACAGTAGACCGTCCCCATCCACTAACACACAGTAGACCGTCCCCATCCACTAACACACAATAGACCGTCCCCATCCACTATCACACAGTAGACCGTCCCCATCCACTATCACACAGTAGACCGTCCCCATCCACTAACACTCAGTATGTGACTCAAATGACCCAATATTACCTGTGTGGTAAGTCAGCCTCGTCAGAAAGGTTGGCTCTGTTTCTCCTGTTTCTGTAGTGTGAGGCAGGACGCTAGTCTATCTCCTGATTCTGTAGTGTGAGGCAGGACACTAGTCTATCCTGTTTCTGTAGTGTGAGGCAGGACGCTAGTCTATCTCCTGTTTCTGTAGTGTGAGGCAGGACGCTAGTCTATCTCCTGTTTCTGTAGTGTGAGGCAGGACACTAGTCTATCTCCTGTTTCTGTAGTGTGAGGCAGGACGCTAGTCTATCTCCTGTTTCTGTAGTGTGAGGCAGGACGCTAGTCTATCTCCTGTTTCTGTAGTGTGAGACAGGACACTAGTCTATCCTGTTTCTGTAGTGTGAGGCAGGACACTAGTCTATCCTGTTTCTGTAGTGTGAGGCAGCTTGATGTACAAGTACACCCCCTAAACAGGACGCTAGTCTACCGCAAGGTCCTATGGACAGTGGTCTGGCCAAAAGTAGTGCACTACATAGGGAATATCGGTACCATTAGGGACGTAATGACGGTAAAATAGAAGGCATTAGTGTGAAACAAGTGTCCGTCCCCACCCTCAAATCAGGAGCTACATGGCCAACTGGTCAGGTCCAGAGATGGTTCTAGAACCTGCACTTCATTCTATAATTGTTCTGTCATGTGACCTGTAGTTTAGTGTACTTCCTGTCTGTATCACAGCCACAAAGTCAGGGCATTGGCTATATCGTAAAAAAATTCATGAAAACAAACATGTGCTTTTTGGTCTTCATTTAAGGTTAGGCATTAGGTTATCATTGTGGTTAGGTTTAAAATCAGATTTTAAGAATAAACATTTTAGAAATAGACAGGGTTTAGCCATAATTATGACTCTGTGGCTGTATTGACTAGTAACGACCAAAAGGAGGCCTTTTGAGACAGTAGCTGCAGTTACAGACAGACGGATCACTAATGTGACCAATAGAAACAGAGAGAGAGAGCAGGTCAGACCTGCCCCCATCAACATAACAGCCATTCACAGAGGTGGACCTTCATTGTGCACCATGTCATCCCGTCCAATCAAAGCAGTGACCACCTGAGAGGATCATTAAGACATCAGCCAATCATCTTCCAGTTGTACAGTAACTTAAATCCGATGGAGACATTTAAACATTTTGATGCAATTTACAAAAAGATTGTGATTAGAATCAACACATCTTTACACCCCACAGACAGACAGGCGGTGTCCAAAACAGCACCCTATTCCCTGCATAGTGCACTACTTTTGACCAGAGCCCTATGGGCCCTATGCACTATGTAGGGAATAGGGTGTCATTTCAGACAATCACATGGAGGGAGTTAGTCTAGTGTCCCATATACAACTACACCAGTGTCTGTCTGTCTATCCCATATCCAACTACACCACTGTCTGTCTGTCTGTCCCATATCCAACTACACCAGGGATCCTCCCTATATACTGCTCCTATACACACCTGTCTGTCTCTAAACCAGCTCTGGTCCAGGGTGTTACGTGTGGCTTGCTGAAGCTGAATCTGCCACACGTAACACCCAGGACCAGAGCCATCTCCACATCAATCCTGGTCTACTACTCACGGTTCATATTCACTCACTATGCTTTAAAAACACAACTTTAAAACTAATAATACATTTCAGGTATATTAAATCATCGTCTATAAAAACACAAAAGTAAAAGTTACCCTTCTCCCCACGTACAGTGGGTATCGGAAGTATTCACCCACCCTTGGATTTGAACATTTTGTTTTGTGTCACAAAGTGGGATTCAATGGAACTCTTTGGCCTAAATACAAAAGCCTTCTGTTTGGTGCAAATTCAACACAACACATCACTAACTGCCTCCTTATTTTCCAGCATGGTGGTGGCTGCATCATGGTATGGGTATGCTTGACGTCGGCAAATACTGGGGAGTTTTTCAGGATAAAACAGAAAGCAAAATCCTAGAGGAAAACATGCTTCCCTCTGCATTCCACCAGACACTGGGAGATGATTCCCCCTTGCCGCCAGGACAAGAACCTAAAACATTTTAGATTGTAGATTTGAGCATTTAAAGGTCTGCAGTGTGATAATGGCTTTACATACTTACCCATGAAGACTCCCAGCTGTAATGACTCCTAGAGACTCACCCATGAAGACTCCCAGCTGTAATGACTCCTAGAGACTCACCCATGAAGACTCCCAGCTGTAATGACTCTTAGAGACTCACCCATGAAGACTCCCAGCTGTAATGACTCTTAGAGACTCACCCATGAAGACTCCCAGCTGTAATGACTCTTAGAGACTCACCCATGAAGACTCCCAGCTGTAATGACTCATAGAGACTCACCCATGAAGACTCCCAGCTGTAATGACTCTTAGAGACTCACCCATGAAGACTCACAGATGTAATGACTCTTAGAGACTCACCCATGAAGACTCCCAGCTGTAATGACTCTTAGAGACTCACCCATGAAGACTCACAGCTGTAATGACTCTTAGAGACTCACCCATGAAGACTCACAGCTGTAATGACTCTTAGAGACTCACCCATGAAGACTCACAGCTGTAATGACTCACCCATGAAGACTCCCAGCTGTAATGACTCTTAGAGACTCACCCATGAATACTCACAGCTGTAATCGCTGCCAAATGTTTTTCTAACGTGTATTGACTCAGGTGGGTGAATACTTATCTAATGAACAGTGTTTTATTTTGAATTAACAAGAAAAATAAATAAAAAGATTAGAATTTTTCCCGTTTGACATTAGAGTATTGTGTGAATCAATTACAAAAAAAACAAATCACAATGAATTAAATTTCAATCCCAGTCTGTAACGCAAAAACAATATGAACAAATCCAAGGGGGTGAATACTACTGACTGTATGATCATACACGTCTATACATCCCTCCCAAACCCCAAACAGTTGCTAAGGTAACAACATGTCCATGCAGTACCTGTTTATATTGCAGCTGAATTCTTGTTTATTTTTTAGTTATAATTCAATGCAAAGCGGCACAAACATGTGGAAAAGCTTGATAGGTGGTTTAACTTGCTCTCTCTTTTCACAGAGTTATTATAATGTAGGCAAAAGGATGGAATAACAATCTGGGATTTACAAGGAACAGGTGCTTCATCCAGCTCAGTCCTGTCTGTGTGGCACGAGAGGAGACGAGAGGAGACGAGACGAGAGGAGAGGAGGCGAGAGGAGAGGAGGCGAGACGAGAGGAGACGAGAGGAGACAGGCCGAGTTCTGGGTCGTATTCATTAGTGCACGCCATAATGAACGTTTCTTATTGTATAATAAGAACGTTTCGGGTCCGTTTGGTTTGTAGGGAGAGCAGCCTGTAGGGTCCATATAGTCTGTAGACTGTGCTCTAGATGGGTCCATAGTCTGTAATCAGTCTGTAGACTGGGACCTTGATGGGTACATAGTCTGTAGTCAGTCTGTAGACTGGGACCTTGATGGGTCCATAGTCTGTAGTCAGTCTGTACACTGGGACCTTGATGGGTCCATAGGCTATAGTCAGTCTGTAGACTGGGACCTTGATGGGTCCATAGGCTGTAGTCAGTCTGTAGACTGGGACCTTGATGGGTCCAATAGCCTGTAGACTGTAGCCTTGATGGGTCCATAGTCTTTAGTCAGTCTGTAGACTGGGACCTTGATGGGTCCAATAGCCTGTAGACTGTAGCCTTGATGGGTCCATAGTCTTTAGTCAGTCTGTAGACTGGGACCTTGATGGGTCCATAGGCTGTAGTCAGTCTGTAGACTGGGACCTTGATGGGTACATAGCCTGTAGACTGGGACCTTGATGGGTCCCATAGCCTGTAGCCTTGATGGGTCCCATAGCCTGTAGCCTTGATGGGTCCATAGTCTGTAGTCAGTCTGTAGACTGTAGCCTTGATGGGTCCATAGTCTGTAGTCAGTCTGTAGACTGGGACCTTGATGGGTCCATAGTCTGTAGTCAGTCTGTAGACTGTAGCCTTGATGGGTCCATAGTCTGTAGTCAGTCTGTAGACTGGGACCTTGATGGGTCCATAGTCTGTAGTCAGTCGGTAGACTGTAGCCTTGATGGGTCCATAGTCTGTAGACTGGGACCTTGCTGGGTCTCATAGCCTGGGCAGCTCGGCCCAAGTCCTCCTCATCCCCCTAGCTACCACTCACCCGTCAGTTTGGTGCTTTCATCCCGTTTTGGCGGGGCAGGGCGCGGCCCCCGCCGTAACGTTGCATAGCCTGAGGACATGTACCCATGGCCCCCGCCCTGCCCCCCCCTATGTTGGTCCGGAGGGGGTGGAGGAGGGAGGGCCATGTCGTCCATGGAGACCGGTTCCAGCCGGGAGGAACCGTGCCGCGTGAGGGAGCCATGACGTGAGATGGACTTCCTCTTCAAGGTCCGGTTCAGGTCCTCCAGGAAGTTGGGTTGGACCGAGGAGAGGGTACCGCCCCCCTTAGGTACCCCGGGGGAGGTGGGGGGCAGGGGACAGGCAAAGGAGGCTGGGGGGGTATGCTGGTGCTGGTATGGAGGGGACAGGGGTAAGGGCTCCTGGACCGTGTGACTCCGGGACAGCCTGTGCAGTGTCAGAGGCGGAGTCTTCTTGAGTGACTGGGTCTTCCATGATGATTGGCTGACGGGGTGGGAGATGGGCGTGGCCTGCGGCTGGGGGTTTACCACTGCGACCCTGGGGGCCCCCGGGTGGAGCTCAGAGAGGAGGGGTGGCGGGGGGAGCAGCTCAGAGTCGGGAGGAGGAGGGGGGAAGTCTTCACTAGGCTGGCGGTACTGAGGAGGAGAGGGGAAGTCTTCACTAGGCTGGCGGTACTGAGGAGGAGAGGGGAACTCTTCACTGGGTTGGCGGTACTGAGGAGGAGAGGGGAACTCTTCACTGGGTTGGCGGTACTGAGGAGGAGAGGGGAACTCTTCACTGGGCTGGCGGTACTGAGGAAGAGAGGGGAAGTCTTCACTAGGTTGGCGGTACTGAGGAGGAGAGGGGAACTCTTCACTGGGCTGGCGGTGCTGCCCTGTCTGTAGACCCTGGAGGACTAGAGGGAGAGCTGACAGGTTCAGCTTGCCTGGTTTAGGAGGAGCAGGAAGAGCAGGAGACCCCACATCTTTAGCAGGAGATCCAGAGAAGGTGGCGGTGGAGGAGTTGCAGGAGCCGAGGCCAGGCTGGGCAAACTTACTGACCAGAGACTCCACTTTCTTAGGCTGCCTCTGGACCTGGGCCTCTTCCTGGTACTCCCCTGAGGAGTTAGACTTGATGGAGGAGGCGCGCTGGGGAGTGGGAGGAGGCCCCCTCTTCCCGAAGGAGCCGGTTGATGAGGTGGAGGGAGACTTCTTAATGGGGGAGCACATCTCAGAAGGAGGGAGAGGAGGAGGAAGGGGGAATTCAGGGGACTGAGGTGGGATCTGACCCCCTGGCTGCCATCTTGGTTTAGCCTTGACCGCCGGGGGTGACTGTGGGGGCAGGGGGGCTCCTGGGAACTGGTTGACTATCTGTTTGGCCAGGGAGGGAGTGGGGGAGATGGGGGCGGACAGAGGGAGGGTTTTAGAGGAGAAGATGTGCTGTTTGGGCATCGTGGAAGGCGGCTGATTGGGCGAATGGCCTGTAGAGAAGCTTTGCTGCTTTTTCATTGGACCAGAAGGAGGGTAGGGCGACACTGGGGACAGGGGGATCCCTGGACCAAAGGTCTTAGGAGCGGTCTGGGGCGCGAAGACACCAGAGAAGGTTTTGGGAGGTGTGGGGGGTGGCAGTATGGGGGACAGGGGGGAGAGGGCAGGAGGGGGAGGAGGAGGAGGGGCCTCAGGTTGGCCATCCAGCTCAGAGAAATCATAGTTCATATTGGGGAATTTTTGGGCCAAGAACTGCTGCAACCCAGTGTTACTGAGAGGGGGGCACTGGTGGTCCTCTTCTGGGGGAGGAGGGGGGGGCAGTGTTTGGGCCTGGGGGGGAGGAGGGGGGATGAACTGAGGAACAGAGCTGGGGAGGCTGAACCTCAGAGAGGCCATGGCAGAGCCTGGAGCAGGCATGGAACAAGGGGGAGGAGGAGGAGGGTTGCTCGGAGCCAATGGCATGGTGTTGTAGTTAGTGGGAGCCAATGGGAGCGTGTTGTAGTTGGGTTTGACAGACTGGAGGGGCGGGGCCGGAGGGCTTTGCTGCTGGCCCATTGGTTGGGCACTGTAATGATTGGCAGCCTGGTTGGCGCCACCCTGCAGGCGGGCGATGGTGCTGTACTTGACAAAGTTGGTAGGAGCAGCCTGGTGAGGGGGGTGGGGAAGTGGGGGAGGAGAAGGAGGTGGAGGGTCGGGGGGAGAGTGGGAGGATTCGGGGGAGACACTGGTGTAGCTGGTTCGGGAAGGGGGGGCTGACTGGTGCATGGAGGGCAGCATCAGGGGATAGGGTCTGCTCACTGACTCCATCCTCAACTAGAGAGAGACATAGAGACAGAGAGAGAGAGAGAAAGAGAGCGAGACACAGAGAGCGAGAGAGACAGAGACACAGAGAGCGAAAGACAGAGACGAAAGAGAACGAGTGAGCGAGACACAGAGAGATAAAGAGAGAGAACGAGAGAGAGGAGACACAGAGCGAGAGACAGAGAGAGAGAGACGAGAGAGAGGAGACACAGAGAGCGAGAGACAAAGAGACGAGAGAGAGAGAGCAAGAAAGATACAGAGCGAGAGAGAGAGCGAGACAGAGAGCGAGACAGACACAGAGAGCGAGAGACAGAGAGCGGAGAGAGACACAGAGAGTGAGACAGAGACAAAGAGAGAGACATGTATCTGTGTTAGATGATATTGTATTAATGATTTCATTACTACTATGCTAGAAAACAAAAACATGATGTTATTTGAAAACCTTTGCCACACACTGGAAGACATGTTCATTTGTCACTATATTGAGGCATTACATTCAGCAGAAAACAAAAACAAATAAATGGACAACTGGGCTAGAACTGGGCTTCTGAAACACAAGAGTAGAGAACTGGGCTTCTGAAACACAAGAGTAGAGAACTGGGCTTCTGAAACACAAGAGTAGAGAAGTGGGCTTCTGAAACAAAAGAGTAGAGAACTGGGCTTCTGAAACACAAGAGTAGAGAACTGGGCTTCTGAAACACAAGAGTAGAGAACTGGGCTTCTGAAACACAAGAGTAGAGAACTGGGCTTCTGAAACACAAGAGTAGAGAACTGGGCTTCTGAAACACAAGAGTAGAACTGGGCTTCTGAAACACAAGAGTAGAGAACTGGGCTTCTGAAACACAAGAGTAGAGAACTGGGCTTCTGATACACAAGAGTAGAGAACTGGGCTTCTGAAACACAAGAGTAGAGAACTGGGCTTCTGAAACACAAGAGTAGAACTGGGCTTCTGAAACACAAGAGTAGAGAACTGGGCTTCTGAAACACAAGAGTAGAGAACTGGGCTTCTGAAACACAAGAGTAGAGAACTGGGCTTCTGAAACACAAGAGTAGAGAACTGGGCTTTGAAACACAAGAGTAGAGAACTGGGCTTCTGAAACAAGAGTAGAACTGGGCTTCTGAAACACAAGAGTAAAACTGGGCTTCTGAAACACAAGAGTAGAACTGGGCTTCTGAAACAAGAGTAGAACTGGGCTTCTGAAACACAAGAGTAGAACTGGGCTTCTGAAACACAAGAGTAGAGAACTGGGCTTCTGAAACCCAAGAGTAGAGAACTGGGCTTCTGAAACACAAGAGTAGAACTGGGCTTCTGAAACACAAGAGTAGAACTGGGCTTCTGAAACACAAGAGTAGAACTAGGCTTCTGAAACACAAGAGTTGAGAACTGGGCTTCTGATACACAAGAGTAGAGAACTGGGCTTCTGAAACACAAGAGTAGAACTGGGCTTCTGAAACACAAGAGTAGAACTGGGCTTCTGAAACACAAGAGTAGAGAACTGGGCTTCTGAAACACAAGAGTAGAGAACTGGGCTTCTGAAACACAAGAGTAGAACTGGGCTTCTGAAACACAAGAGTAGAGAACTGGGCTTCTGAAACACAAGAGTAGAGAACTGGGCTTCTGAAACACAAGAGTAGAGAACTGGGCTTCTGAAACACAAGAGTAGAGAACTGGGCTTCTGAAACACAAGAGTAGAGAACTGGGCGTCTGAAACACAAGAGTAGAGAACTGGGCTTCTGAAACACAAGAGTAGAACTGGGCTTCTGAAACACAAGAGTAGAGAACTGGGCTTCTGAAACACAAGAGTAGAACTGGGCTAAGGTGAGGTAAGGTGAGGAATACTGAGGCAGGTCAATAGAGACAGGTGACAGGTGAGGAATACTGAGGCAGGTCAATAGAGACAGGTGACAGGTGAGGAATACTGAGGCAGGTCAATAGAGACAGGTGACAGGTGAGGAATACTGAGGCAGGTCAATAGAGACAGGTGACAGGTGAGGAATACTGAGGCAGGTCAATAGAGACAGGTGACAGGTGAGGAATACTGAGGCAGGTCAATAGAGACAGGTGACAGGTGAGGAATACTGAGGCAGGTCAATAGAGAAAGGTGACTGGTGAGGAATACTGAGGCAGGTCAATAGAGACAGGTGACTGGTGAGGAATACTGAGGCAGGTCAATAGAGACAGGTGACAGGTGAGGAATACTGAGGCAGGTCAATAGAGACAGGTGACAGGTGAGGAATACTGAGGCAGGTAAATAGAGACTGGTGAGGAATACTGAGGCAGGTCAATAGAGACAGGTGACAGGGTAAGGTGAGGGTGTCAGTACAGGAGGAGGCGGTACCTCATCCTGGGTGCCTCTCTTCCAGGCCTCGGAGAAGATGGAGCTGACCTGGCTCTGAGAGCGGCTGTGGCCTGACAGGTTGTTCTCTGACACAGCAACACCACTATCACTACTGTAGTGGGTAGACTGGGACTCTGGAGGGAGAGAGGAAAGAGGGAGAGAGAGAGGAAAGAGGGAGGGACAGAGGAAAGAGAGAGGGACAGAGGAAAGAGGGAGGGAGAGAGGAAAGAGGGAGGGAGAGGAAAGAGGGAGGGAGTGAGGAAAGAGGGAGGGAGAGAGGAAAGAGGGAGGGAGAGAGGAAAGAGGGAGGGAGAGAGGAAGGAGGGAGGGAGAGAGGAAAGAGGGAGGGAGAGGAAAGAGGGAGGGAGAGGAAAGAGGGAGGGAGAGGAAAGAGGGAGGGAGTGAGGAAAGAGGGAGGGAGAGAGGAAAGAGGGAGGGAGAGAGGAAAGAGGGAGGGACAGAGGAAAGAGGGAGGGACAGAGGAAAGAGGGAGGGACAGAGGAAAGAGGGAGGGACAGAGGAAAGAGCGAGGGAGAGAGGAAAGAGGGAGGGACAGGGGAAAGGAGAGAGGAAAGGGGGAGGGAGAGAGGAAAGAGGGAGGGAGGGAGAGAGGAAAGAGGGAGGGAGGGAGAGAGGAAAGAGGGAGGGACAGAGGAAAGAGGGAGGGAGAGGAAAGAGGGAAAGGAAAGAGGGGGAGAGAGGTAGGAAGGAAGGAAGGGAGGGAGAGATGAAAGAGGGAGGGAGAGGAAAGAGGGAAAGGAAAGAGGGGGAGAGAGGTAGGAAGGAAGGAAGGGAGGGAGAGATGAAAGAGGGAGGGAGAGGAAAGAGTGAGAGGAAAGAGGGAGAGGAGAGGGAGAAAGGGAGGGGAGAGGAGTAGGGAAGGAGGGAGGAGAGGGAGAGAGGAAAGAGGGGGAGAGGGGTAGGAGAGAAGAAGGAAGGGAGGGAGGGAGGGGAGAGGAGGAGGGAAGGAGGGACGGAGGGAGGGAGAGAGGGACGGAGGAGAGGGAGACAGAGAAATGAGAATTAGAGCAAGTAGAAATCTTATACATACTGCTAAGTCAGTGGGTAACTGCTGCCGGGTTAGTGTCTAATCAATTCTAATTCAGTCATTTCAGGAAGTAAACTGAAATTCATGAAATTGTACTTCCTGAAATGACTGAATTGAGATACGAATCGACCTCAGCCCTGCTATACTTGTGTGTTGTTGTGTCTGTCCACCACCACTCACCAGGCAGGCTGGAGGAGCTGGATCCAGACTTGATAGAGGAGCTAGAGAGAGAAGACCAGTCGTAGGCTGCCTCAGTCCTCTTCATAGCCTCCTGGTAGTTCACATACAGGGTCTTCCCATACTGGAGACAAAGACATATAGGTCAACAGACAACATGAGTGTATTGATTAGTCGGGCAGGTGTATTGATTAGCCGGGCAGGTGTATTCATTAGCCGGGCAGGTGTATTGATTAGCCGGGCAGGTGTATTCATTAGCCGGTCAGGTGTATTGATTAGTCGGGCAGGTGTATTGATTAGCCGGGCAGGTGTATTCATTAGCCGGTCAGGTGTATTCATTAGCCGGGCAGGTGTATTCATTAGCCGGGCAGGTGTATTCATTAGCCGGTCAGGTGGTCAGGTGTATTCATTAGCCGGGCAGGGGTATTCATTAGCCGGTCAGGTGTATTCATTAGCCGGTCAGGTGGTCAGGTGTATTGATTAGCCGGGCAGGTGTATTCATTAGCCGGGCAGGTGTATTCATTAGTCGGTCAGGTGTATTGATTAGCCGGTCAGGTGTATTCATTAGCCGGGCAGGTGTATTCATTAGCCGGGCAGGTGTATTGATTAGCCGGGCAGGTGTATTCATTAGCCGGTCAGGTGTATTCATTAGCCGGGCAGGTGTATTCATTAGCCGGTCAGGTGGTCAGGGGTATTCATTAGCCGGTCAGGTGTATTCATTAGCCGGGCAGGTGTATTCATTAGCCGGGCAGGTGTATTCATTAGCCGGGCAGGTGTATTCATTAGCCGGTCAGGTGTATTCATTAGCCGGGCAGGTGTATTCATTAGCCGGTCAGGTGTATTCATTAGCCGGGCAGGTGTATTCATTAGCCGGTCAGGTGGTCAGGTGTATTCATTAGCCGGGCAGGTGTATTGATTAGCCGGTCAGGTGGTCAGGTGTATTCATTAGCCGGGCAGGTGTATTGATTAGCCGGTCAGGTGTATTCATTAGCCGGTCAGGTGGTCAGGTGTATTGATTAGCCGGGCAGGTGTATTCATTAGCCGGTCAGGTGGTCAGGTGTATTGATTAGCCGGGCAGGTGTATTCATTAGCCGGGCAGGTGTATTCATTAGTCGGTCAGGTGTATTGATTAGCCGGTCAGGTGTATTCATTAGCCGGGCAGGTGTATTGATCAGCCGGTCAGGTGTATTGATTAGCCGGTCAGGTGTATTCATTAGCCGGTCAGGTGTATTCATTAGTCGGTCAGGTGTATTCATTAGTCGGTCAGGTGTATTCATTAGCCGGTCAGGTGGTCAGGTGTATTCATTAGCCGGTCAGGTGTATTCATTAGCCGGTCAGGTGTATTGGTTAGCCGGTCAGGTGTATTGATCAGCCGGTCAGGTGTATTGATTAGCCGGTCAGGTGTATTCATTAGCCGGTCAGGTGTATTCATTAGTCGGTCAGGTGTATTCATTAGCCGGTCAGGTGGTCAGGTGTATTCATTAGCCGGTCAGGTGTATTCATTAGTCGGTCAGGTGTATTCATTAGCCGGTCAGGTGGTCAGGTGTATTCATTAGTCGGTCAGGTGTATTCATTAGCCGGTCAGGTGGTCAGGTGTATTCATTAGCCGGGCAGGTGTATTCATTAGCCGGGCAGGTGTATTCATTAGCCGGTCAGGTGTATTCATTAGTCGGTCAGGTGTATTCATTAGCCGGTCAGGTGTATTCATTAGCCGGGCAGGTGTATTCATTAGCCGGGCAGGTGTATTCATTAGCCGGTCAGGTGGTCAGGTGTATTCATTAGCCGGGCAGGTGTATTGATTAGCCGGTCAGGTGTATTCATTAGCCGGGCAGGTGTATTCATTAGCCGGGCAGGTGTATTCATTAGCCGGGCAGGTGTATTCATTAGCCGGTCAGGTGGTCAGGTGTATTCATTAGCCGGTCAGGTGTATTCATTAGCCGGGCAGGGGTATTCATTAGCCGGGCAGGGGTATTCATTAGCCGGTCAGGTGTATTCATTATCCGGTCAGGTGTATTGATTAGCCGGTCAGGTGTATTGGTTAGCCGGTCAGGTGTATTCATTAGTCGGGCAGGTGCATTCATTAGCCGGTCAGGTGTATTGATTAGCCGGTCAGGTGTATTCATTAGCCGGGCAGGTGTATTCATTAGCCGGTCAGGTGTATTGATTAGCCGGTCAGGTGTATTCATTAGCCGGTCAGGTGTATTGATTAGCCGGGCAGGTGTATTGGGTAGCCGGGCAGGTGTATTCATTAGCCGGGCAGGTGTATTGATTAGCCGGGCAGGTGTATTGATTAGCCGGGCAGGTGTATTCATTAGCCGGGCAGGTGTATTCATTAGCCGGTCAGGTGTCTTGATTAGCCGGTCAGGTGGTCAGGTGTATTGATTAGCCGGTCAGGTGTATTGATTAGCCGGTCAGGTGTATTCATTAGCCGGTCAGGTGTATTCATTAGCCGGTCAGGTGTATTGATTAGCCCGGTCAGGTGTATTCATTAGTCGGTCAGGTGTATTCATTAGCCGGTCAGGTGGTCAGGTGTATTCATTAGCCGGGCAGGTGTATTCATTAGCCGGGCAGGTGTATTCATTAGCCGGTCAGGTGTATTCATTAGTCGGTCAGGTGTATTCATTAGCCGGTCAGGTGTATTCATTAGCCAGGCAGGTGTATTCATTAGCCGGGCAGGTGTATTCATTAGCCGGTCAGGTGGTCAGGTGTATTGATTAGCCGGGCAGGTGTATTGATTAGCCGGTCAGGTGTATTCATTAGCCGGGCAGGTGTATTCATTAGCCGGGCAGGTGTATTCATTAGCCGGGCAGGTGTATTCATTAGCCGGTCAGGTGGTCAGGTGTATTCATTAGCCGGTCAGGTGTATTCATTAGCCGGGCAGGGGTATTCATTAGCCGGTCAGGTGTATTCATTATCCGGTCAGGTGTATTGATTAGCCGGTCAGGTGTATTGGTTAGCCGGTCAGGTGTATTCATTAGTCGGGCAGGTGCATTCATTAGCCGGTCAGGTGTATTGATTAGCCGGTCAGGTGTATTCATTAGCCGGGCAGGTGTATTCATTAGCCGGTCAGGTGTATTGATTAGCTGGTCAGGTGTATTCATTAGCCGGTCAGGTGTATTGATTAGCCGGGCAGGTGTATTGGGTAGCCGGGCAGGTGTATTCATTAGCCGGGCAGGTGTATTGATTAGCCGGGCAGGTGTATTGATTAGCCGGGCAGGTGTATTCATTAGCCGGGCAGGTGTATTCATTAGCCGGTCAGGTGTATTGATTAGCCGGTCAGGTGGTCAGGTGTATTGATTAGCCGGTCAGGTGTATTGATTAGCCGGTCAGGTGTATTCATTAGCCGGTCAGGTGTATTCATTAGCCGGTCAGGTGTATTGATTAGCCCGGTCAGGTGTATTCATTAGCCGGTCAGGTGGTCAGGTGTATTGATTTGCCGGGCAGGTGCATTCATTAGCCGGGCAGGTGTATTCATTAGCCGGTCAGGTGGTCAGGTGTATTCATTAGCCGGGCAGGGGTATTCATTAGCCGGTCAGGTGTATTCAATAGCCGGTCAAGTGGTCAGGTGTATTGATTAGCCGGGCAGGTGTATTCATTAGCCGGGCAGGTGTATTCATTAGTCGGTCAGGTGTATTGATTAGCCGGTCAGGTGTATTCATTAGCCGGGCAGGTGTATTCATTAGCCGGGCAGGTGTATTGATTAGCCGGGCAGGTGTATTCATTAGCCGGTCAGGTGTATTCATTAGCCGGGCAGGTGTATTCATTAGCCGGTCAGGTGTATTCATTAGCCGGGCAGGTGTATTCATTAGCCGGGCAGGTGTATTCATTAGCCGGTCAGGTGTATTCATTAGCCGGGCAGGTGTATTGATTAGCCGGTCAGGTGTATTCATTAGCCGGGCAGGTGTATTCATTAGCCGGTCAGGTGTATTCATTAGCCGGGCAGGTGTATTCATTAGCCGGTCAGGTGGTCAGGTGTATTCATTAGCCGGGCAGGTGTATTGATTAGCCGGTCAGGTGTATTCATTCGCCGGGCAGGTGTATTGATTAGCCGGGCAGGTGTATTCATTAGCCGGTCAGGTGTATTCATTAGCCGGGCAGGTGTATTGATTAGCCGGTCAGGTGTATTCATTAGCCGGGCAGGTGTATTCATTAGCCGGTCAGGTGGTCAGGTGTATTCATTAGCCGGGCAGGTGTATTGATTAGCCGGTCAGGTGTATTCATTAGCCGGTCAGGTGGTCAGGTGTATTGATTAGCCGGGCAGGTGTATTCATTAGCCGGTCAGGTGGTCAGGTGTATTGATTAGCCGGGCAGGTGTATTCATTAGCCGGGCAGGTGTATTCATTAGTCGGTCAGGTGTATTGATTAGCCGGTCAGGTGTATTCATTAGCCGGGCAGGTGTATTGATCAGCCGGTCAGGTGTATTGATTAGCCGGTCAGGTGTATTCATTAGCCGGTCAGGTGTATTCATTAGCCGGTCAGGTGTATTCATTAGCCGGTCAGGTGTATTCATTAGCCGGTCAGGTGTATTGGTTAGCCAGTCAGGTGTATTCGTTAGCAGGGCAGGTGTATTCATTAGCCGGGCAGGTGTATTCATTAGCCGGTCAGGTGTATTCATTAGTCGGTCAGGTGTATTCATTAGTCGGTCAGGTGTATTCATTAGCCGGTCAGGTGGTCAGGTGTATTCATTAGCCGGTCAGGTGTATTGGTTAGCCGGTCAGGTGTATTGATCAGCCGGTCAGGTGTATTGATTAGCCGGTCAGGTGTATTCATTAGCCGGTCAGGTGTATTCATTAGTCGGTCAGGTGTATTCATTAGCCGGTCAGGTGGTCAGGTGTATTCATTAGCCGGTCAGGTGTATTCATTAGTCGGTCAGGTGTATTCATTAGCCGGTCAGGTGGTCAGGTGTATTCATTAGTCGGTCAGGTGTATTCATTAGCCGGTCAGGTGGTCAGGTGTATTGATTAGCCGGTCAGGTGTATTCATTAGCCGGGCAGGTGTATTCATTAGCCGGTCAGGTGGTCAGGTGTATTCATTAGCCGGGCAGGTGTATTGATTAGCCGGTCAGGTGGTCAGGTGTATTCATTAGCCGGGCAGGTGTATTGATTAGCCGGTCAGGTGTATTCATTAGCCGGTCAGGTGGTCAGGTGTATTGATTAGCCGGGCAGGTGTATTCATTAGCCGGTCAGGTGGTCAGGTGTATTGATTAGCCGGGCAGGTGTATTCATTAGCCGGGCAGGTGTATTCATTAGCCGGTCAGGTGTATTCATTAGCCGGGCAGGTGTATTCATTAGCCGGGCAGGTGTATTGATCAGCCGGTCAGGTGTATTGATTAGCCGGTCAGGTGTATTCATTAGCCGGTCAGGTGTATTCATTAGCCGGTCAGGTGTATCCATTAGCCGGTCAGGTGTATCCATTAGCCGGTCAGGTGTATTCATTAGCCGGTCAGGTGTATTCATTAGCCGGTCAGGTGTATTCATTAGCCGGTCAGGTGTATTGGTTAGCCAGTCAGGTGTATTCGTTAGCAGGGCAGGTGTATTCATTAGCCGGGCAGGTGTATTCATTAGCCGGTCAGGTGTATTCATTAGTCGGTCAGGTGTATTCATTAGTCGGTCAGGTGTATTCATTAGCCGGTCAGGTGGTCAGGTGTATTCATTAGCCGGTCAGGTGTATTCATTAGCCGGTCAGGTGTATTGGTTAGCCGGTCAGGTGTATTGATCAGCCGGTCAGGTGTATTGATTAGCCGGTCAGGTGTATTCATTAGCCGGTCAGGTGTATTCATTAGTCGGTCAGGTGTATTCATTAGCCGGTCAGGTGGTCAGGTGTATTCATTAGCCGGCCAGGTGTATTCATTAGTCGGTCAGGTGTATTCATTAGCCGGTCAGGTGGTCAGGTGTATTCATTAGTCGGTCAGGTGTATTCATTAGCCGGTCAGGTGGTCAGGTGTATTGATTAGCCGGGCAGGTGTATTCATTAGCCGGTCAGGTGTGGTCAGGTGTATTGATTAGTCGGTCAGGTGAATTCATTAGCCGGTCAGGTGGTCAGGTGTATTCATTAGCCGGGCAGGTGTATTCATTAGCCGGTCAGGTGTATTCATTAGCCGGTCAGGTGTATTGATTAGCCCGGTCAGGTGTATTCATTAGCCGGTCAGGTGGTCAGGTGTATTGATTAGCCGGGCAGGTGTATTCATTAGCCGGGCAGGTGTATTCATTAGCCGGTCAGGTGGTCAGGTGTATTAATTAGCCGGGCAGGTGTATTCATTAGCCGGTCAGGTGGTCAGGTGTATTGATTAGCCGGGCAGGTGTATTCAATAGCCGGGCAGGTGTATTCATTAGTCGGTCAGGTGTATTGATTAGCCGGTCAGGTGTATTCATTAGCCGGGCAGGGGTATTCATTAGCCGGTCAGGTGTATTGATTAGCCGGTCAGGTGGTCAGGTGTATTGATTAGCCGGTCAGGTGTATTGATTAGCCGGTCAGGTGTATTCATTAGCCGATCAGGTGTATTCATTAGCCGGTCAGGTGTATTGATTAGCCCGGTCAGGTGTATTCATTAGCCGGTCAGGTGGTCAGGTGTATTGATTAGCCGGGCAGGTGTATTCATTAGCCGGGCAGGTGTATTCATTAGTCGGTCAGGTGTATTGATTAGCCGGTCAGGTGTATTCATTAGCCGGGCAGGGGTATTCATTAGCCGGTCAGGTGTATTCATTAGCCGGTCAGGTGGTCAGGTGTATTGATTAGCCGGGCAGGTGTATTCATTAGCCGGGCAGGTGTATTCATTAGCCGGTCAGGTGTATTGGTTAGCCAGTCAGGTGTATTCGTTAGCAGGGCAGGTGTATTCATTAGCCGGGCAGGTGTATTCATTAGCCGGTCAGGTGTATTCATTAGTCGGTCAGGTGTATTCATTAGTCGGTCAGGTGTATTCATTAGCCGGTCAGGTGGTCAGGTGTATTCATTAGCCGGTCAGGTGTATTCATTAGCCGGTCAGGTGTATTGGTTAGCCGGTCAGGTGTATTGATCAGCCGGTCAGGTGTATTGATTAGCCGGTCAGGTGTATTCATTAGCCGGTCAGGTGTATTCATTAGTCGGTCAGGTGTATTCATTAGCCGGTCAGGTGGTCAGGTGTATTCATTAGCCGGCCAGGTGTATTCATTAGTCGGTCAGGTGTATTCATTAGCCGGTCAGGTGGTCAGGTGTATTCATTAGTCGGTCAGGTGTATTCATTAGCCGGTCAGGTGGTCAGGTGTATTGATTAGCCGGGCAGGTGTATTCATTAGCCGGTCAGGTGTGGTCAGGTGTATTGATTAGTCGGTCAGGTGAATTCATTAGCCGGTCAGGTGGTCAGGTGTATTCATTAGCCGGGCAGGTGTATTCATTAGCCGGTCAGGTGTATTCATTAGCCGGTCAGGTGTATTGATTAGCCCGGTCAGGTGTATTCATTAGCCGGTCAGGTGGTCAGGTGTATTGATTAGCCGGGCAGGTGTATTCATTAGCCGGGCAGGTGTATTCATTAGCCGGTCAGGTGGTCAGGTGTATTAATTAGCCGGGCAGGTGTATTCATTAGCCGGTCAGGTGGTCAGGTGTATTGATTAGCCGGGCAGGTGTATTCAATAGCCGGGCAGGTGTATTCATTAGTCGGTCAGGTGTATTGATTAGCCGGTCAGGTGTATTCATTAGCCGGGCAGGGGTATTCATTAGCCGGTCAGGTGTATTGATTAGCCGGTCAGGTGGTCAGGTGTATTGATTAGCCGGTCAGGTGTATTGATTAGCCGGTCAGGTGTATTCATTAGCCGATCAGGTGTATTCATTAGCCGGTCAGGTGTATTGATTAGCCCGGTCAGGTGTATTCATTAGCCGGTCAGGTGGTCAGGTGTATTGATTAGCCGGGCAGGTGTATTCATTAGCCGGGCAGGTGTATTCATTAGCCGGTCAGGTGGTCAGGTGTATTAATTAGCCGGGCAGGTGTATTCATTAGCCGGTCAGGTGGTCAGGTGTATTGATTAGCCGGGCAGGTGTATTCATTAGCCGGGCAGGTGTATTCATTAGTCGGTCAGGTGTATTGATTAGCCGGTCAGGTGTATTCATTAGCCGGGCAGGGGTATTCATTAGCCGGTCAGGTGTATTCATTAGCCGGTCAGGTGGTCAGGTGTATTGATTAGCCGGGCAGGTGTATTCATTAGCCGGGCAGGTGTATTAATTAGTCGGTCAGGTGTATTGATTAGCCGGTCAGGTGTATTCATTAGCCGGGCAGGTGTATTGATTAGCCGCGCAGGTGTATTCATTAGCCGGTCAGGTGTATTCATTAGCCGGGCAGGTGTATTCATTAGCCGGTCAGGTGTATTCATTAGCCGGGCAGGTGTATTCATTAGCCGGGCAGGTGTATTCATTAGCCGGTCAGGTGTATTCATTAGCCGGGCAGGTGTATTGATTAGCCGGTCAGGTGTATTCATTAGCCGGTCAGGTGTATTCATTAGCCGGGCAGGTGTATTCATTAGCCGGTCAGGTGGTCAGGTGTATTCATTAGCCGGGCAGGTGTATTGATTAGCCGGTCAGGTGTATTCAGTCGCCGGGCAGGTGTATTGATTAGCCGGGCAGGTGTATTCATTAGCCGGTCAGGTGTATTCATTAGCCGGGCAGGTGTATTGATTAGCCGGTCAGGTGTATTCATTAGCCGGGCAGGTGTATTCATTAGCCGGTCAGGTGTATTCATTAGCCGGGCAGGTGTATTCATTAGCCGGGCAGGTGTATTCATTAGCCGGTCAGGTGGTCAGGTGTATTCATTAGCCGGTCAGGTGGTCAGGTGTATTGATTAGCCGGGCAGGTGTATTCATTAGCCGGGCAGGTGTATTCATTAGCCGGTCAGGTGGTCAGGTGTATTGATTAGCCGGGCAGGTGTATTCATTAGCCGGTCAGGTGTATTCATTAGCCGGGCAGGGGTATTCATTAGCCGGTCAGGTGTATTCATTAGCCGGTCAGGTGGTCAGGTGTATTGATTAGCCGGGCAGGTGTATTCATTAGCCGGGCAGGTTTATTCATTAGTCGGTCAGGTGTATTGATTAGCCGGTCAGGTGTATTCATTAGCCGGGCAGGTGTATTCATTAGCCGGGCAGGTGTATTGATTAGCCGGGCAGGTGTATTCATTAGCCGGTCAGGTGTATTCATTAGCCGGGCAGGTGTATTCATTAGCCGGGCAGGTGTATTGATTAGCCGGTCAGGTGTATTCATTCGCCGGGCAGGTGTATTGATTAGCCGGGCAGGTGTATTCATTAGCCGGTCAGGTGTATTCATTAGCCGGGCAGGTGTATTGATTAGCCGGTCAGGTGTATTCATTAGCCGGGCAGGTGTATTCATTAGCCGGTCAGGTGTATTCATTAGCCGGGCAGGTGTATTCATTAGCCGGGCAGGTGTATTCATTAGCCGGTCAGGTGGTCAGGTGTATTCATTAGCCGGTCAGGTGTATTCATTAGCCGGGCAGGGGTATTCATTAGCCGGTCAGGTGTATTCATTAGCCGGCCAGGTGGTCAGGTGTATTGATTAGCCGGGCAGGTGTATTCATTAGCCGGGCAGGTGTATTCATTAGTCGGTCAGGTGTATTGATTAGCCGGGCAGGTGTATTCATTAGCCGGGCAGGTGTATTCATTAGTCGGTCAGGTGTATTGATTAGCCGGTCAGGTGTATTCATTAGCCGGGCAGGGGTATTCATTAGCCGGTCAGGTGTATTGATTAGCCGTTCAGGTGGTCAGGTGTATTGATTAGCCGGTCAGGTGTATTCATTAGCCGGTCAGGTGTATTCATTAGCCGATCAGGTGTATTCATTAGCCGGTCAGGTGTATTGATTAGCCCGGTCAGGTGTATTCATTAGCCGGTCAGGTGGTCAGGTGTATTGATTAGCCGGGCAGGTGTATTCATTAGCCGGGCAGGTGTATTCATTAGCCGGTCAGGTGGTCAGGTGTATTAATTAGCCGGGCAGGTGTATTCATTAGCCGGTCAGGTGGTCAGGTGTATTGATTAGCCGGGCAGGTGTATTCATTAGCCGGGCAGGTGTATTCATTAGTCGGTCAGGTGTATTGATTAGCCGGTCAGGTGTATTCATTAGCCGGGCAGGGGTATTCATTAGCCGGTCAGGTGTATTCATTAGCCGGTCAGGTGGTCAGGTGTATTGATTAGCCGGGCAGGTGTATTCATTAGCCGGGCAGGTGTATTCATTAGTCGGTCAGGTGTATTGATTAGCCGGTCAGGTGTATTCATTAGCCGGGCAGGTGTATTCATTAGCCGGGCAGGTGTATTGATTAGCCGCGCAGGTGTATTCATTAGCCGGTCAGGTGTATTCATTAGCCGGGCAGGTGTATTCATTAGCCGGTCAGGTGTATTCATTAGCCGGGCAGGTGTATTCATTAGCCGGGCAGGTGTATTCATTAGCCGGCCAGGTGTATTCATTAGCCGGGCAGGTGTATTGATTAGCCGGTCAGGTGTATTCATTAGCCGGGCAGGTGTATTCATTAGCCGGTCAGGTGTATTCATTAGCCGGGCAGGTGTATTCATTAGCCGGTCAGGTGGTCAGGTGTATTCATTAGCCGGGCAGGTGTATTGATTAGCCGGTCAGGTGTATTCAGTCGCCGGGCAGGTGTATTGATTAGCCGGGCAGGTGTATTCATTAGCCGGTCAGGTGTATTCATTAGCCGGGCAGGTGTATTGATTAGCCGGTCAGGTGTATTCATTAGCCGGTCAGGTGTATTCATTAGCCGGGCAGGTGTATTCATTAGCCGGTCAGGTGTATTCATTAGCCGGGCAGGTGTATTCATTAGCCGGGCAGGTGTATTCATTAGCCGGTCAGGTGGTCAGGTGTATTCATTAGCCGGTCAGGTGGTCAGGTGTATTGATTAGCCGGGCAGGTGTATTCATTAGCCGGGCAGGTGTATTCATTAGCCGGTCAGGTGGTCAGGTGTATTGATTAGCCGGGCAGGTGTATTGATTAGCCGGTCAGGTGTATTCATTAGCCGGGCAGGGGTATTCATTAGCCGGTCAGGTGTATTCATTAGCCGGTCAGGTGGTCAGGTGTATTGATTAGCCGGGCAGGTGTATTCATTAGCCGGGCAGGTGTAGTCATTAGTCGGTCAGGTGTATTGATTAGCCGGTCAGGTGTATTCATTAGCCGGGCAGGTGTATTCATTAGCCGGGCAGGTGTATTGATAAGCCGGGCAGGTGTATTCATTAGCCGGTCAGGTGTATTCATTAGCCGGGCAGGTGTATTCATTAGCCGGGCAGGTGTATTGATTAGCCGGTCAGGTGTATTCATTCGCCGGGCAGGTGTATTGATTAGCCGGGCAGGTGTATTCATTAGCCGGTCAGGTGTATTCATTAGCCGGGCAGGTGTATTGATTAGCCGGTCAGGTGTATTCATTAGCCGGGCAGGTGTATTCATTAGCCGGTCAGGTGTATTCATTAGCCGGGCAGGTGTATTCATTAGCCGGGCAGGTGTATTCATTAGCCGGTCAGGTGGTCAGGTGTATTCATTAGCCGGTCAGGTGTATTCATTAGCCGGGCAGGGGTATTCATTAGCCGGTCAGGTGTATTCATTAGCCGGCCAGGTGGTCAGGTGTATTGATTAGCCGGGCAGGTGTATTCATTAGTCGGTCAGGTGTATTGATTAGCCGGGCAGGTGTATTCATTAGCCGGGCAGGTGTATTCATTAGTCGGTCAGGTGTATTGATTAGCCGGTCAGGTGTATTCATTAGCCGGGCAGGTGTATTCATTAGCCGGGCAGGTGTATTGATTAGCCGGGCAGGTGTATTCATTAGCCGGTCAGGTGTATTCATTAGCCGGGCAGGTGTATTCATTAGCCGGTCAGGTGTATTCATTAGCCGGGCAGGTGTATTCATTAGCCGGGCAGGTGTATTCATTAGCCGGGCAGATGTATTCATTAGCCGGGCAGGTGTATTCATTAGCCGGTCAGGTGGTCAGGTGTATTGATTAGCCGGGCAGGTGTATTGATTAGCCGGTCAGGTGGTCAGGTGTATTCATTAGCCGGGCAGGTGTATTGATTAGCCGGTCAGGTGTATTCATTAGCCGGTCAGGTGGTCAGGTGTATTGATTAGCCGGGCAGGTGTATTCATTAGCCGGTCAGGTGGTCAGGTGTATTGATTAGCCGGGCAGGTGTATTCATTAGCCGGGCAGGTGTATTCATTAGTCGGTCAGGTGTATTGATTAGCCGGTCAGGTGTATTCATTAGCCGGGCAGGTGTATTGATCAGCCGGTCAGGTGTATTGATTAGCCGGTCAGGTGTATTCATTAGCCGGTCAGGTGTATTCATTAGTCGGTCAGGTGTATTCATTAGTCGGTCAGGTGTATTCATTAGCATTGATTAGCCGGTTAGATGTATTGCTTAGCCGGTCAGGTGGTCAGGTGTATTGATTAGCCAGTCAGGTGTATTGATTAGCCGGTCAGGTGTATTGATTAGCCGGTCAGGTGTATTGATCAGCCGGTCAGGTGTATTGATTAGTCGGGCAGGTGTATTGATTAGTCGGGCAGGTGTATTGATTAGTCGGGCAGGTGTATTGATTAGTCGGGCAGGTGTATTCATTAGTCGGACAGGTGTATTGATTAGTCGGGCAGGTGTATTCATTAGTCGGTCAGGTGTATTGATTAGTCGGGCAGGTGTATTCATTAGTCGGTCAGGTGTATTGATTAGTCGGTCAGGTGTATTCATTAGTCGGTCAGACTCAGTCGGTTTCCTCAGCAAAATGGTTTGCAATAGAAACGCTTTACTCCAGAAAACATTTTGCAACAAGAGAACAATAGTTTCTATTGAACAGATCCAGTGAGGTCCCTCCCCGTTTCCTTCCGCTTGTGTTCGGTTCCTAGTGAACATACCCCAGCTTTGTCAGATGTTCCCACATCTTTTCATCAGAGCCAAATACTTTGAGTTTGGCCATTGAGGTATTCTGTACAAGATGTTCTGTGAGAACCCATACTATGGCTCTGCTTTACATTACTCTCTTACGTTAAGTTGTTGCTGAGGTAATGTAACGTTACCTTGGCGATGCGTATCCCATTGATCCACTGGTGTAGGGTTCTGACGTCATCACAACACAGGTACTTGATGTATTGGGATTTCTTCTGGATCTGAGGATGCTGAACAGAGAGTGAGACAATGGGATATATTAACGACCACACATCACAATAATAGCATGCTGGGATTTCTCTCATTTGTTTCTTTAATTGAGCTATAATCTCTCGGACAGATTCTGCTGACAAAATGATGCACGGTTTCAGTTCTGGGCTAAATCCCCAGCCCAATTAACCGGTGCCTGTATATAGCCCCTCTGCTGTATAGAGCCCCTCTGCTGTATAGAGCCCCTCTGCTGTATAGAGCCCCTCTGCTGTATAGAGCCCCTCTGCTGTATAGAGCCCCTCTGCTGTATAGAGCCCCTCTACTGTATATAGCCCCTCTACTGTATAGAGCCCCTCTACTGTATAGAGCCCCTCTACTGTATATAGCCTCTACTGTATATAGCCTCTACTGTATATAGCCTCTCACCGTTTATAGCCTCTCTACTGTATATAGCCTCTCTAATGTATATAGCCTCTCTAATGTATATAGCCCCTCTACTGTATAGAGCCCATCTACTGTATATAGCCCCTCTACTGTATATAGCCCCTCTACTGTATATAGCCTCTCTACTGTATAGAGCCCCTCTACTGTATATAGCCTCTCTACTGTATAGAGCCCCTCTACTGTATAGAGCCCCTCTACTGTATAGAGCCCCTCTACTGTATAGAGCCCCTCTACTGTATAGAGCCCCTCTACTGTATAGAGCCCCTCTACTGTATAGAGCCCCTCTACTGTATATAGCCTCTCTACTGTATAGAGCCCCTCTACTGTATATAGCCCCTCTACTGTATATAGCCCCTCTACTGTATATAGCCTCTACTGTATATAGCCTCTACTGTATATAGCCTCTCCTGTATATAGCCTCTACTGTATAGAGCCCCTCTACTGTATAGAGCCCCTCTACTGTATAGAGCCCCTCTACTGTATAGAGCCCCTCTACTGTATAGAGCCCCTCTACTGTATAGAGCCCCTCTACTGTATATAGCCCCTCTACTGTATATAGCCTCTCCTGTATATAGCCTCTCTACTGTATATAGCCTCTCTACTGTATATAGCCCCTCTACTGTATATAGCCCCTCTACTGTATATAGCCCCTCTACTGTATATAGCCTCTCACCGTTCACTGTCAGGTCTACTACACCTGTTGTATTCAGCATTTCACTGTGAGGTCTACTACACCTGTTGTATTCAGCATTTCACTGTGAGGTCTACTACACCTGTTGTATTCAGCATTTCACTGTAAGGTCTACTACACCTGTTGTAGTCAGCATTTCACTGTGAGGTCTACTACACCTGTTGTATTCAGCATTTCACTGTAAGGTCTACTACACCTGTTGTATTCAGCATTTCACTGTAAGGTCTACTACACCTGTTGTATTCAGCATTTCACTGTAAGGTCTACTACACCTGTTGTATTCAGCATTTCACTGTAAGGTCTACTACACCTGTTGTATTCAGCATTTCACTGTAAGGTCTACTACACCTGTTGTATTCAGCATTTCACTGTGAGGTCTACTGCACCTGTTGTATTCAGCATTTCACTGTAAGGTCTACTACACCTGTTGTATTCAGCATTTCACTGTGAGGTCTACTGCACCTGTTGTATTCAGCATTTCACTGTAAGGTCTACTACACCTGTTGTATTCAGCATTTCACTGTGAGGTCTACTACACCTGTTGTATTCAGCATTTCACTGTAAGGTCTACTACACCTGTTGTATTCAGCATTTCACTGTAAGGTCTACTACACCTGTTGTATTCAGCATTTCACTGTGAGGTCTACTACACCTGTTGTATTCATCATTTCACTGTGAGGTCTACTACACCTGTTGTATTCAGCATTTCACTGTGAGGTCTACTACAACTGTTGTAGTCAGCATTTCACTGTAAGGTCTACTACACCTGTTGTATTCAGCATTTCACTGTGAGGTCTACTACACCTGTTGTATTCAGCATTTCACTGTCAGGTCTACTACACCTGTTGTATTCAGCATTTCACTGTGAGGTCTACTACAGCTGTTGTATTCAGCATTTCACTGTAAGGTCTACTATACTACACCTGTTGTATTTAGCATTTCACTGTAAGGTCTACTACACATGTTGTATTCAGCATTTCACTGTAAGGTCTACTACACCTGTTGTATTCAGCATTTCACTGTCAGGTCTACAACACCTGTTGTATTCAGCATTTCACTGTAAGGTCTACTACACCTGTTGTATTCAGCATTTCACTGTAAGGTCTACTACACCTGTTGTATTCAGCATTTCACTGTAAGGTCTACTACACCTGTTCTATTCAGAGCACGTGACAAATAAACTTTGATTTGATTTGAGGCCATACAGATTTCTCAGGAAGTTTATACACTGTCCACTGGATGGCAGTGTGCCCACTGGATACGGTCTCCTCTGACAGGAAGACTGAGGGCAGCGATTCAACATCCTCAATCCCTCTACTGTACCCAGTTACTCCCATCAGGGATTACATGGAAACATTACCATCAGACCAGAATAGAAACCTTCTCTGTTTACTTCTCTTGTTGCTTTCCTGAGGAAACGGAAGGGATTTGGTTTAGAGTCGGACTCTTTTATTTGAAAGAGTCCTGACAAGAGAAACATGGTGGTTCACTGAATTATGATTAGGTTCTCGTCTCCCTCCTCCTCCCTCGTCTCCTTCCTCCTCCCCCGTCTCTCTCCTCTCCTTCCGTTTCTCCCCCGTCTCCCTCCTCTCCCCAAGTATCCCCCTTCTCTCCTCTCCCCAAGTATTCCCCCCTATCCTCTCCCAAAGTATTCCCTCCTCTCTCTCCCCAAGTATCTCCCCCCTCTCTCCTCAAGTATCCTCCCTCTCTCCTCTCCCCATGTATTCCCCCCCTCTCTCCTCTCGTAGTTTTAGTGGTGGTAGTAGTAGTAGTAGTTTTAGTGGTAGTCTTTGGGGTTAGGGCTAGGTGGTAGTAGTAGTTTTAGTAGTAGTAGTTTTAGTGGTAGTCTGTGGGGTTAGGGCTAGGTGGTAGTAGTAGTCTGTGGGGTTAGGGCTAGGTGGTAGTAGTAGTTTTAGTAGTAGTAGTTTTAGTGGTAGTCTGTGGGGTTAGGGCTAGGTGGTAGTAGTAGTTTCAGTAGTAGTCTGTGGGGTTAGGGCTAGGTGGTAGTAGTAGTTTTAGTAGTAGTAGTTTTAGTGGTAGTCTGTGGGGTTAGGGCTAGGTGGTAGTAGTAGTTTTAGTAGTAGTAGATTAAGTGGTAGTCTGTTAGGGCTAGGGGGTAGCAGTGTTACTATATCAACAGAGTATTGCAGGTGGTATTGGTCTAGTGGCAACAACAGAAGTCAGGTGTTATCAGCGCCTATAGGAGCTTACCAAATGGCTCACCATTCCCTATGGGCCCTGGTTAAAAGTAGTGCCCTATATAGGGAATAGGGTGTTATTTGGTACATACCGTGGGTGTTTTCTCTCACCTTGAGGGCCAGGCAGTAGTCTGTGGGAGCCTTGTACTTGCTGCGGTAGTCCTGTCCGTTGTACACATTAACATGATCCAGCTGGAGGAAACACACCAGTTCTCTGGAAGCCTGCCAGCGGGAGAGAACAGATGGAGGATTTACAGTTGACTGTCATGGCTTTCACTTCACCGCACTGTCCACTGGGTGGCGCTTTACAGAAGGTTGACTTAGAGGGACGTTGGTCAGCTTGCTGCAGCTACTGCTGTTGATTGCTTTACTATCACACCTATAAACAGGAAATGATGTGCTAGTGACCTTTTCTCTCCTCCTCTCCCTGCATGTGGCATTCAGAGGGTCAATGAGGACACAGAGTACTTTGGTAAACTGTCTGCCTTTCTGCCTGCCTGCCTGCCTGCCGGCCGGCCTTTCCGTCTGTTGGTCTGTCTGCCTTTCTGCCTGTTGGTCGGTCTGCCTTTCTGCCTGTTGGTCTGTCTGCCTTTCCGTCTGTCTGACGGCCTGTCGGACTTTGTTGGTTTTTCAGCCGGTCTGTCTGTCTGCCTTTTCCTCTTTCTGCCTGTTGGTCTGTCGGCCTTTCTGTCTGTTGGTCTGTCTGCCTTTCTGCCTGTTGGTCTGTCGGCCTTTCTGCCTGTTGGTCTGTCGGCCTTTCTGTCTGTTGGTCTGTCGGCCTTTCTGCCTGTTGGTCTGTCGGCCTTTCTGCCTGTTGGTCTGTCGGCCTTTCTGCCTGTTGGTCTGTCGGCCTTTCTGTCTGTGCATGTGTGTATGTGTCGTTTTTAACCCTAGTTTTTAATCCTCGCCCTGGGTAGTGTAATATAGTAACATGGCTGTAGCTGAGTGTAGTTAATAGAGATCCCAGCTGGACAGACATCCCAAATGGCACCCTATTCCCTGTTTAGTGCACCACAGTTAATCAGAGCACTATATATATATAATCTGGACAATAGGCTAACTGGTACTGATAGTGTACATTAAATAATCTAGGTCCGATTCCAGGAACACCATGCACTTCAAGATGGCTTCGATGGGCCTTGATGGGACATGGATGGGCTTCGATGGGCTTCGATGGGCCTCGATGGGACGTGGATGGGCTTCGATGGGACATGGATGGGCTTCGATGGGACATGGATGGGCTTCGATGGGCCTCGATGGGACATGGATGGGCCTCAATGGGACAAGGATGGGCCTCGATGGGACATGGATGGGCCTCGATGGGACATGGATGGGCCTCGATGGGACATGGATGGGCCTCGATGGGACATGGATGGGCTTCGATGGAACTCGATGGGCTTCGATGGGACATGGATGGGCTTCGATGGGACATGGATGGGCTTCGATGGGCTTTGATGGGCCTCGATGGGCCTCGATGGGACATGGATGGGCTTCGATGGGCCTCGATGGGACATGGATGGGCTTCGATGGGACTCCATGGGACATGGATGGGCTTCGATGGGACTCGATGGGACATGGATGGGACTCGATGGGACAAGAATGGGCTTCGATGGGCTTCGATGGGACATGGATGGGCTTCGATGGAACATGGATGGGCTTCGATGGGACATGGATGGGCTTCGATGGGCTTCGATGGGACATGGATGGGCTTCGATGGGACTCGGATGGGCTTCGATGGGACTCGATGGGACATGGATGGGCTTCGATGGGACATGGATGGGCTTCGATGGGACATGGATGGGCTTCGATGGGACATGGATGGGCTTCGATGGGACATGGATGGGCTTCGATGGGACATGGAGGGGCTTCGATGGGACATGGAGGGGCTTCGATGGGACATGGAGGGGCTTCGATGGGACTCGATGGCCTTCGATGGGACTCGATGAGCTTCGATGGGACATGGATGGGCTTCGATGGGACATGGATGGGCCTCGATGGGACATGGATGGGCTTTGATGGGATATGGATGGGCTTCGATGGGACTCGATGGGCTTCGATGGGACATGGATGGGCTTCAATGGAACTCGATGGGCTTCGATGGGACATGGATGGGCTTCGATGGGACATGGATGGGCTTCGATGGGACATGGATGGGCTTCGATGGGACATGGATGGGCTTCGATGGGACTCGATGGGACATGGATGGGCTTCGATGGGACATGGATGGGCTTCGATGGGACATGGATGGGCTTCGATGGGACATGGATGGGCCTCGATGGGACATGGATGGGCTTCGATGGGACATGGATGGGCTTCGATGGGACATGGATGGGCTTCGATGGGACATGGATGGGCTTCGATGGGACTCGATGGGACATGGATGGGCTTCGATGGGACATGGATGGGCTTCGATGGGACATGGATGGGCGACATGGATGGGCTTCGATGGGACATGGATGGGCTTCGATGGGACATGGATGGGCTTCGATGGGACATGGATGGGCTTCGATGGGCTTCGATGGGACTCGATGGGACATGGATGGGCTTCGATGGGACATGGATGGGCTTCGATGGGACATGGATGGGCTTCGATGGGACATGGATGGGCTTCGATGGGACATGGATGTAAGCACTCAAAATCCAGAGAAGAGCAATTGGATCTCCTCAAGGTTCTGTGCTTGAGGCTTTCTATTTCCTGTGTATTATCTTCAGGAACTAAACCAACTTTCTATTTCCTGTGTATTATCTTCAGGAACTAAACCAACTTTCTATTTCCTGTGTATTATCTTCAGGAACTAAACCAACTTTCTATTTCCTGTGTATTATCTTCAGGAACTAAACCAACTTTCTATTTCCTGTGTATTATCTTCAGAAACTAAACCAACTTTCATTACTAGTTTTCTGAAAATACTCAATACTCAATTGTACTTTTCTTAACCAATGACAATTGCAGTTTCCCATGTTACTGAATGGGTCAGAGGGCAGGAGAGGCCTGGAATAGGATCATTTCATGAATCACTAGTGTGTCTTGGAGCAGTAGAGTGTTCAGACTTCATTGCTGATAATATTTTTGGCCGTGCAGCATCACAGATGTTTGACTATACACACTATTGGAATAC
>NW_027259408.1:0-32038 GCF_045791955.1 Oncorhynchus clarkii lewisi
TGTGTGTGTTCAAGGGTTTCAGTGAGTGTGTGTGTCTGTGTGTCTGTCTGTGTGTCTGTCTGTGTGTGTGTGTGTGTGTGTGTGTGTGTGTGTGTGTGTGTGTGTACAAGGGTTTCAGTGAGTGTGTGTGTCTGTGCGAGCGTGTATATGTGTGCCAGGGTATAAACGAGCAGAGCGGGCCATTTCTTCTGTTCAGGGCCCCCCGGAGCAATCAGTACGTCAGCGAGGGTGGATCCCAGCTAATTTACCCCCTCCCTCCATCCCTACCTCCCTCCATGCCTCAGCCCACCACTCCCAAGATGGATGTTTTGGGTAAAAAATAAAAGGCTAATCAATTTACTTCCTCACTCACCTCTATCCCTAGACACGATCAGCAATTTGTCATTGGAGCCCTTTTATCAGACATCACCATCTTGTTTACATGGTATCCCCCCCTCCAGCTCCCCCCCCCCCAACCCCAGTTCCCACAGCAGCCGTCCCCTGTCAGAATTACCTAAAACAAAACGAAGTCTGTAATTTGCCTCGTTTGATTTCTCCAGGGTCCAATGGTAACTGGCACCTTTTCTTAATGAATTTAAGCAGCGCCATGCAGGGTGGAGGAGGACAGGAGTGTGTCAGGCATAGAAATATAATGAAGAGAACGGTCTTGGGTGCTTTAACCCTGGCAATTTGACTGGTAAACTCATTCTATTTCTATGGTATCAGGAGCGGAGTGATACGCACCAGCTGAGGTGCTTTCCTGCTTACTAAGATATTTTGTCATTTGTTATTTGTCATTTTTAGGTGAAGTTTGTATTTGAAAGCCAGATATTGACCAGGCTGCAACTTAGAAATTACGTGGCAAAAGGAAATGACCTTAATTGGTACTAAGTAGTTAGGATTGACCTTAATTGGTACTAAGTAGGAATGGTCTTAATCGGGGCCGCAGGTAGTCTAGTGGTTAGAGCGTTGGACCAGTAACCGAAAGGTTGCAAGATCAAATCCACGAGCTGACAATGTAAAAATCTGTCGTTCTGCCCCTGAACAAGGCAGTTAACCGACTGTTCCTAGGCAGTCATTGAAAATAAGAATTTGTTCTTAAATGACTTGCCTAGTTAAATAAAGGTAAAATAAAAATTGGTACTTAGTAGTTAGGATTGAACTTAATTGGTACTAATTAGATAGGATTGGTTCTAAGTAGTTAGGAATGGTCTTAGTTCAGGTGTAGATATTACAGTGAAATGCTTACTTACAAGCCCCAACCAACAATGCATGTAACAAAAGTAACAAGTAATTAAAGAGCAGCAGTAAAATAACAATTGCGAAACTGTATACAGGGGGGTACCGGTACAGAGTCAATGTGAGGGGGCACTGGTTTGTTCATGTATATGTACATGTAGGTAGAGTAATTAAAGTGACTATGCATAGATAACAACAGAGAGTAGCAGCGGTGTAGAAGGGGGGCACAATGCAAATAATCTGGGTAACCATTTGATTAGAAGTTCAGGAGTCTTATAGCTTGTTTAGAAACCTCTTGGACCTAGACTTGGCGCTCCTGTACCGCTTGCCAAGTGATAGCAGAGAGAACAGTCTATGACTAGGGTGGCTTGGACTAGGGCCTTCCTCTGACACCACCTGGATGGCAGGAAGCTTGAACCCAGGGATGTACTGGGCCATACACACTACCCTCTGTAGTGCCTTGCGGTCGGAGGCCGAGCAGTTGCCATACCAGGCAGTGATGCAACCAGTCAGGATGCTCGTTCCTCTTTTTCCTGAAGTCCACAATCATCTCCTTTGTCTTGAGGGAGAGATTGTTGTCCTGGCACCACATGACCAGGTCTCTAATCTCCTCCCTATAGACTGTCTCGTTGTTGTCGGTGATCAGGCCTACCACTGTTGTGTCACCTACCACTTGTTGTTCCAAGGTCTTTAGCTTAATGATGAGTTTTGAGGGCACTATGGTGTTGAATGCTGAGCTGTAGTCAATGAATATCATTCTCACATAGGTGTTCCTTTTGTCCAGGTGGGAAAGGGCAGTGTGGAGTGCAATAGAGATTGCGTCATCTGTGGATTTGTTGGGGTGGTATGCAAATTGGAGTGGGTTTACGGTTTCTGGGATAATGGTGTTGATGTGAGCCATGACCAGTCTTTCAAAGCACTTCATGGCTACAGACATGAGTGAAACGTGTCGGTAGTCATTTAGGAAGGTTATCGTAGTGTTCTTGGGCACAGGGACTATGGTGGTCTGCTTGAAACATGTTGGTATTACAGACTCGGACAGGTAGAGGTTGAAAAGACGTTTCCCCTAAGTACAGAACTGGGAAGAGCTTCCTCTCCCCCAATCCTAACCGTAGACATTAGTGGTAGAAATGAAAAACTGACCCAAGATCAGCATGTATGGGCAACTTCCCCTAGAGGGAAGACTGTGATTGGGTATGGGGGTGTGTATGGGTGGTCCTATCCCCTGAGGGGAGAGGTTGATAGGTTGACAGTGTCAGCTGACACCACTGTTTGTCCTCGGATGATACAGCTTCCAAATTATATGGCCTTTGATGAAGGGCTAATTTGTCACCCGCTGTCTTGGCTTAATGATGGTTGATGGTGCCACCGGTGACTAGGCCTGGGACAGCCGTCAAAGGGACAAGGTGTGTGTGTGTGTGTGTGTGTGTGTGTGTGTGTATCTGTGTGTGTTTAAATACTAACTTTCTGTCCCCTTTCAACAAAGGATGAACTATACAGATGTTTATTATGTGTTATCCCGTACAATAGAACAACACATCCATTACTGTCTCTCAGTTGTTCTAATCCAAGTTAAATAGCTCACATGGAATTTCACTAGGAAAAAAACAAAGGATATTTTCGACAGAAAGACTAATGATTTGCCACACCAGAGACCCCCTTTCAACATACAATTGTTTCAAGGTCTGAATGCCAAGGTCATTTTTCACTATCCTTCTCTAGGTGGACCTTATTGGAAAATAGTCAGAGGACAAGAAACAATCGTATAAACCCCATCACACTCTCCATGTCCAACAATAACACTTCAGCAGTCTTTTAAGTAGTAAACACCATCCTAGGGAACGCGGGCCTAGAGAAGTGTCACTCCGGAAACCAATACATTGTCAGAGACTCACAAAAAAAAAAGCCAAAACAAACGCTATGGAATGGGAAAAAGCCAAAGCCTCCACCCTTTGAAAATCCCACAGATGAAACTATGTGTTATAAATAAAGACCAGAGGTTCCTTCCTTCCTGGACCTGTCATCCAGGGGGAAAAGCTCACTCCAAGCCCAACTCTTAGATTCCCAAACACCCGTTCTGCTATCAAACTGCTGATTTTCAAACATGCAATGGCTGGCATCACGCGATGGCATCCATTTTACGGGCTCCTGACCAATTGTGATTTTTTTTGTGTATTTTTTTGGTGCTGATCGTATTTTGTGCTTAATGTTTCCGAAACGAGCTCATAAATCGAAAAAATGCTTCTGGACAACAGAACTGCTATCACCTCTATTTGGACGAGGACTTCCACTTCAAAGAGTCGCAGGCGAAAGTCATTGAATATCCCGGACCAGGCCTTAATCCCTGACACTTGAAGGAGGCGAAGACGGCTCTATATAGGCCGGGCGCCCGTGCACCCTGATGAGACTACGGCTGTGAATTAATAAATCGTCACTACCCTCTGTTCTATTGGCAGATGTTCTCCGTTTGAGACTATCTTATCAACAGGACATTAAGAACTGTAATACACTATGCTTCTCGGAGTCATGGCTGAACCAGGACATGGATAATATACAGTTAGCTGGGTTTTCTACGCATTAGCAGGAAAGAACTGCAGAGTACGGTAAGATTGGGAGGGGGGGGGGGGTGTGTCTCTTTATTAACTATAGCTGATGCGCAATCTCTAATATCTAGGAAGTCTCTAGGTTCTGCTCGCCTGAGTTGGAGTACCTCATGATAAGCTGTAGACCATACTATGGTACAAAGACCTCACACAACTAGCCGTATAGGGCCATAAGCAAACAAGAAAATGCTTATCCGGAGGTTACGCTCCTAGTGTCCGGTGAATTTAATGCAGGAAAACTGAAATAAGTTTCACATCATTTCTACCAGCATCTAACTTGTGCAAATAGAGGGTTAAAAACTCTATATCATCTTTACTACACACACAGCGATGCATACAAAGCTCTCCCCCACCCTCCATTTGGCAAACAGACCATAACTCTATCGTCCTGATTCCTGCTGACAAGCAAAAGCTCAAACAGGAAGTACCAGTGACGCACTTAATTCGGATGTGGTCAGATTGCGTTGTCTCCACAGTGATCATACGTACATATCGACAACCAGAAGCCATGGATTATAGGCAACATTTGCACTGAGCTAAAGGCTAGAGCAGCTCGCAGGGAGCAGGACACTAATCCGGATGGTTATAAGAAATCCCGCTACGCCCTCCGACAAACCATCAAACAAGCAAAGTGTCAGTGCAGGACTATGTTTGAATCCTAATACACCAGCTCGGACACCCGTCGGATGTGGCAGGGCTTGCAAACTATCACGGATTACAAAAAGAAACCCAGCTGAGAGCTGCACAGTGACGCGAGCCCACCAAAAAGCGAAATGCCTTCTATGCTCGCTTCGAGGCAAGCAACACTGAACCATGTGTCAGAGTTTCAGCTGTTCTGCATGACTGTGTGATTACGCTCTTCGTAGACAATGTGCGTAAGACCTTTAAACAGGTAAATATTTCAGGGCCAGACGGATTACCAGGATGCATACTCAGAGCATGCGCTGACCAGCTGGCAAGTGTATTTACTGACATTTTCAAACTCTGGCCCCATCTGTAATACTTACATGTTTCAAGCAAACCACCATAGTCCCTGTTCCTACGAATGCCAAATGAACCTGCCTAAATGACTACTAGACTACTAGAAACTAGTGCTATGGTGAGGGGACTAGAAACCATAACTATGGTGAGGGGACTAGAAACCTAGATATGGTGAGGAGACTAGAAACCTATTGCTATGGTGAGGGGACTAGAAACCTAGATATGGTGAGGAGACTAGAAACCTATTGCTATGGTGAGGGGACTAGAAACCTAGTGCTATGGTGAGGGGACTAGAAACCTAGATATGGTGAGGGGACTAGAAACCTATTGCTATGGTGAGGGGACTAGAAACCTATTGCTATGGTGAGGGGACTAGAAACCTATTGCTATGGTGAGGGGACTAGAAACCTAGTGCTATGGTGAGGGGACTAGAAACCTATTGCTATGGTGAGGGGACTAGAAACCTAGTGCTATGGTGAGGGGACTAGAAACCTAGTGCTATGGTGAGGGGACTAGAAACCTATTGCTATGGTGAGGGGACTAGAAACCTAGATATGGTGAGGAGACTAGAAACCATAACTATGGTGAGGGGACTAGAAACCTACTGCTATGGTGAGGAGACTAGAAACCTAGTGCTATGGTGAGGGGACTAGAAACCTATTGCTATGGTGAGGGGACTAGAAACCTATTGCTATGGTGAGGGGACTAGAAACCTAGTGCTATGGTGAGGGGACTAGAAACCTATTGCTATGGTGAGGGGACTAGAAACCTAGATATGGTGAGGGGACTAGAAACCTATTGCTATGGTGAGGGGACTAGAAACCTAGTGCTATGGTGAGGGGACTAGAAACCTATTGCTATGGTGAGGGGACTAGAAACCTATTGCTATGGTGAGGGGACTAGAAACTAGTGCTATGGTGAGGGGACTAGATACTAGTGCTATGGTGAGGGGACTAGAAACCTATTGCTATGGTGAGGGGACTAGAAACCTATTGCTATGGTGAGGGGACTAGAAACCTATTGCTATGGTGAGGGGACTAGAAACTAGTGCTATGGTGAGGGGACTAGAAACTAGTGCTATGGTGAGGGGACTAGAAACCTAATGCTATGGTGAGGAGACTAGAAACCTAGTGCTATGGTGAGGGGACTAGAAACCTAGATATGGTGAGGAGACTAGAAACCTAGTGCTATGGTGAGGGGACTAGAAACCTAGTGCTATGGTGAGGGGACTAGAAACCTATTGCTATGGTGAGGGGACTAGAAACCTAGTGCTATGGTGAGGAGACTAGAAACCTATTGCTATGGTGAGGGGACTAGAAACCTAGTGCTATGGTGAGGGGACTAGAAACCTAGTGCTATGGTGAGGGGACTAGAAACCTATTGCTATGGTGAGGGGACTAGAAACCTATTGCTATGGTGAGGGGACTAGAAACCTATTGCTATGGTGAGGGGACTAGAAACCTATTGCTATGGTGAGGGGACTAGAAACCTAGTGCTATGGTGAGGGGACTAGAAACCTATTGCTATGGTGAGGGGACTAGAAACCTATTGCTATGGTGAGGGGACTAGAAACCTATTGCTATGGTGAGGGGACTAGAAACCTAGTGCTATGGTGAGGGGACTAGAAACCTATTGCTATGGTGAGGGGACTAGAAACCTATTGCTATGGTGAGGGGACTAGAAACCTAGTGCTATGGTGAGGGGACTAGAAACTAGTGCTATGGTGAGGGAACTAGACACTTAGATATGGTGAGGGGACTAGAAACCTAGACATGGTGAGGGGACTAGAAACCTAGTGCTATGGTGAGGGGACTAGAAACCTATTGCTATGGTGAGGAGACTAGAAACCTATTACTATGGTGAGGGGACTAGAAACCTATTGCTATGGTGAGGGGACTAGAAACCTATTGCTATGGTGAGGGGACTAGAAACCTATTGCTATGGTGAGGGGACTAGAAACCTATTGCTATGGTGAGAAGACTAGAAACCTAGTGCTATGGTGAGGGGACTAGAAACCTATTGCTATGGTGAGGGGACTAGAAACCTATTGCTATGGTGAGGGGACTAGAAACCTATTGCTATGGTGAGGGGACTAGAAACCTATTGCTATGGTGAGGGGACTAGAAACCTATTGCTATGGTGAGGGGACTAGAAACTAGTGCTATGGTGAGGGGACTAGAAACCTAGATATGGTGAGGGGACTAGAAACCTAGATATGGTGAGGAGATTACAAACCCATTGCTATGGTGAGGAGACTAGAAACCTAGTGCTATGGTGAGGGGACTAGAAACCTATTGCTATGGTGAGGGGACTAGAAACCTAGATATGGTGAGGGGACTAGAAACCTAGATACGGTGAGGAGATTACAAACCCATTGCTATGGTGAGGGGACTAGAAACCTAGTGATATGGTGAGGAGACTAGAAACCTATTGCTATGGTGAGGGGACTAGAAACCTATTGCTATGGTGAGGGGACTAGAAACCTATTGCTATGGTGAGGGGACTAGAAACCTAGTGCTATGGTGAGGGGACTAGAAACCTATTGCTATGGTGAGGGGACTAGAAACCTATTGCTATGGTGAGGAGACTAGAAACCTAGTGCTATGGTGAGGAGACTAGAAACCTATTGCTATGGTGAGGGGACTAGAAAACTATTGCTATGGTGAGGGGACTAGAAACCTAGTGCTATGGTGAGGGGACTAGAAACCTATTGCTATGGTGAGGGGACTAGAAACCTAGTGCTATGGTGAGGGGACTAGAAACCTAGTGCTATGGTGAGGGGACTAGAAACCTATTGCTATGGTGAGGTGACTAGAAACCTAGATATGGTGAGGAGACTAGAAACCATAACTATGGTGAGGGGACTAGAAACCTACTGCTATGGTGAGGAGACTAGAAACCTAGTGCTATGGTGAGGGGACTAGAAACCTATTGCTATGGTGAGGGGACTAGAAACCTATTGCTATGGTGAGGGGACTAGAAACCTAGTGCTATGGTGAGGGGACTAGAAACCTATTGCTATGGTGAGGGGACTAGAAACCTAGATATGGTGAGGGGACTAGAAACCTATTGCTATGGTGAGGGGACTAGAAACCTAGTGCTATGGTGAGGGGACTAGAAACCTATTGCTATGGTGAGGGGACTAGAAACCTATTGCTATGGTGAGGGGACTAGAAACTAGTGCTATGGTGAGGGGACTAGATACTAGTGCTATGGTGAGGGGACTAGAAACCTATTGCTATGGTGAGGGGACTAGAAACCTATTGCTATGGTGAGGGGACTAGAAACCTATTGCTATGGTGAGGGGACTAGAAACTAGTGCTATGGTGAGGGGACTAGAAACTAGTGCTATGGTGAGGGGACTAGAAACCTAATGCTATGGTGAGGAGACTAGAAACCTAGTGCTATGGTGAGGGGACTAGAAACCTAGATATGGTGAGGAGACTAGAAACCTAGTGCTATGGTGAGGGGACTAGAAACCTAGTGCTATGGTGAGGGGACTAGAAACCTATTGCTATGGTGAGGGGACTAGAAACCTAGTGCTATGGTGAGGAGACTAGAAACCTATTGCTATGGTGAGGGGACTAGAAACCTAGTGCTATGGTGAGGGGACTAGAAACCTAGTGCTATGGTGAGGGGACTAGAAACCTATTGCTATGGTGAGGGGACTAGAAACCTATTGCTATGGTGAGGGGACTAGAAACCTATTGCTATGGTGAGGGGACTAGAAACCTATTGCTATGGTGAGGGGACTAGAAACCTAGTGCTATGGTGAGGGGACTAGAAACCTATTGCTATGGTGAGGGGACTAGAAACCTATTGCTATGGTGAGGGGACTAGAAACCTATTGCTATGGTGAGGGGACTAGAAACCTAGTGCTATGGTGAGGGGACTAGAAACCTATTGCTATGGTGAGGGGACTAGAAACCTATTGCTATGGTGAGGGGACTAGAAACCTAGTGCTATGGTGAGGGGACTAGAAACTAGTGCTATGGTGAGGGAACTAGACACTTAGATATGGTGAGGGGACTAGAAACCTAGACATGGTGAGGGGACTAGAAACCTAGTGCTATGGTGAGGGGACTAGAAACCTATTGCTATGGTGAGGAGACTAGAAACCTATTACTATGGTGAGGGGACTAGAAACCTATTGCTATGGTGAGGGGACTAGAAACCTAGTGCTATGGTGAGGGGACTAGAAACCTAGTGCTATGGTGAGGGGACTAGAAACCTATTGCTATGGTGAGGGGACTAGAAACCTAGATATGGTGAGGAGACTAGAAACCATAACTATGGTGAGGGGACTAGAAACCTACTGCTATGGTGAGGAGACTAGAAACCTAGTGCTATGGTGAGGGGACTAGAAACCTATTGCTATGGTGAGGGGACTAGAAACCTATTGCTATGGTGAGGGGACTAGAAACCTAGTGCTATGGTGAGGGGACTAGAAACCTATTGCTATGGTGAGGGGACTAGAAACCTAGATATGGTGAGGGGACTAGAAACCTATTGCTATGGTGAGGGGACTAGAAACCTAGTGCTATGGTGAGGGGACTAGAAACCTATTGCTATGGTGAGGGGACTAGAAACCTATTGCTATGGTGAGGGGACTAGAAACTAGTGCTATGGTGAGGGGACTAGATACTAGTGCTATGGTGAGGGGACTAGAAACCTATTGCTATGGTGAGGGGACTAGAAACCTATTGCTATGGTGAGGGGACTAGAAACCTATTGCTATGGTGAGGGGACTAGAAACTAGTGCTATGGTGAGGGGACTAGAAACTAGTGCTATGGTGAGGGGACTAGAAACCTAATGCTATGGTGAGGAGACTAGAAACCTAGTGCTATGGTGAGGGGACTAGAAACCTAGATATGGTGAGGAGACTAGAAACCTAGTGCTATGGTGAGGGGACTAGAAACCTAGTGCTATGGTGAGGGGACTAGAAACCTATTGCTATGGTGAGGGGACTAGAAACCTAGTGCTATGGTGAGGAGACTAGAAACCTATTGCTATGGTGAGGGGACTAGAAACCTAGTGCTATGGTGAGGGGACTAGAAACCTAGTGCTATGGTGAGGGGACTAGAAACCTATTGCTATGGTGAGGGGACTAGAAACCTATTGCTATGGTGAGGGGACTAGAAACCTATTGCTATGGTGAGGGGACTAGAAACCTATTGCTATGGTGAGGGGACTAGAAACCTAGTGCTATGGTGAGGGGACTAGAAACCTATTGCTATGGTGAGGGGACTAGAAACCTATTGCTATGGTGAGGGGACTAGAAACCTATTGCTATGGTGAGGGGACTAGAAACCTAGTGCTATGGTGAGGGGACTAGAAACCTATTGCTATGGTGAGGGGACTAGAAACCTATTGCTATGGTGAGGGGACTAGAAACCTAGTGCTATGGTGAGGGGACTAGAAACTAGTGCTATGGTGAGGGAACTAGACACTTAGATATGGTGAGGGGACTAGAAACCTAGACATGGTGAGGGGACTAGAAACCTAGTGCTATGGTGAGGGGACTAGAAACCTATTGCTATGGTGAGGAGACTAGAAACCTATTACTATGGTGAGGGGACTAGAAACCTATTGCTATGGTGAGGGGACTAGAAACCTATTGCTATGGTGAGGGGACTAGAAACCTATTGCTATGGTGAGGGGACTAGAAACCTATTGCTATGGTGAGAAGACTAGAAACCTAGTGCTATGGTGAGGGGACTAGAAACCTATTGCTATGGTGAGGGGACTAGAAACCTATTGCTATGGTGAGGGGACTAGAAACCTATTGCTATGGTGAGGGGACTAGAAACCTATTGCTATGGTGAGGGGACTAGAAACCTATTGCTTTGGTGAGGGGACTAGAAACCTATTGCTATGGTGAGGGGACTAGAAACCTAGATATGGTGAGGGGACTAGAAACCTAGATATGGTGAGGAGATTACAAACCCATTGCTATGGTGAGGAGACTAGAAACCTAGTGCTATGGTGAGGGGACTAGAAACCTATTGCTATGGTGAGGGGACTAGAAACCTAGATATGGTGAGGGGACTAGAAACCTAGATACGGTGAGGAGATTACAAACCCATTGCTATGGTGAGGGGACTAGAAACCTAGTGCTATGTTGAGGGGACTAGAAACCTAGTGCTATGGTGAGGGGACTAGAAACCTAGATATGGTGAGGGGACTAGAAACCTAGTGATATGGTGAGGGGACTAGAAACCTAGTGCTATGGTGAGGAGACTAGAAACCTATTGCTATGGTGAGGGGACTAGAAACCTAATGCAATGGTGAGGAGACTAGAAACCTATTGCTATGGTGAGGGGACTAGAAACCTAGTGCTATGGTGAGGAGACTAGAAACCTAGTGCTATGGTGAGGGGACTAGAAACCTAGTGCTATGGTGAGGAGACTAGAAACCTAGTGCTATGGTGAGGAGACTAGAAACCTATTGCTATGGTGAGGGGACTAGAAACCTAGTGCTATGGTGAGGGGACTAGAAACCTAGTGCTATGGTGAGGGGACTAGAAACCTATTGCTATGGTGAGGGGACTAGAAACCTAGTGCTATGGTGAGGGGACTAGAAACCTATTGCTATGGTGAGGGGACTAGAAACCTATTGCTATGGTGAGGGGCCTAGAAACCTAGTGCTATGGTGAGGGGACTAGAAACCTAGTGCTATGGTGAGGGGACTAGAAACCTAGTGCTATGGTGAGGGGACTAGATACCTAGATATGGTGAGGGGACTAGAAACCTAGTGCTATGGTGAGGGGACTAGAAACCTAGTGCTATGGTGAGGAGACTAGAAACCTAGTGCTATGGTGAGGGGACTAGAAACCTAGTGCTATGGTGAGGGGACTAGAAACCTATTGCTATGGTGAGGGGACAAGAAACCTAGATATGGTGAGGAGACTAGAAACCATAACTATGGTGAGGGGACTAGAAACCTACTGCTATGGTGAGGAGACTAGAAACCTAGTGCTATGGTGAGGGGACTAGAAACCTAGTGCTATGGTGAGGGGACTAGAAACCTATTGCTATGGTGAGGGGACTAGAAACTAGTGCAATGGTGAGGGGACTAGAAACTAGTGCTATGGTGAGGGGACTAGAAACCTATTGCTATGGTGAGGGGACTAGAAACCTATTGCTATGGTGAGGGGACTAGAAACCTATTGCTATGGTGAGGGGACTAGAAACTAGTGCTATGGTGAGGGGACTAGAAACTAGTGCTATGGTGAGGGGACTAGAAACCTAATGCTATGGTGAGGAGACTAGAAACCTAGTGCTATGGTGAGGGGACTAGAAACCTAGATATGGTGAGGAGACTAGAAACCTAGTGCTATGGTGAGGGGACTAGAAACCTAGTGCTATGGTGAGGGGACTAGAAACCTAGTGCTATGGTGAGGAGACTAGAAACCTATTGCTATGGTGAGGGGACTAGAAACCTAGTGCTATGGTGAGGGGACTAGAAACCTATTGCTATGGTGAGGGGACTAGAAACCTATTGCTATGGTGAGGGGACTAGAAACCTATTGCTATGGTGAGGGGACTAGAAACCTATTGCTATGGTGAGGGGACTAGAAACCTAGTGCTATGGTGAGGGGACTAGAAACCTATTGCTATGGTGAGGGGACTAGAAACCTATTGCTATGGTGAGGGGACTAGAAACCTATTGCTATGGTGAGGGGACTAGAAACCTAGTGCTATGGTGAGGGGACTAGAAACCTATTGCTATGGTGAGGGGACTAGAAACCTATTGCTATGGTGAGGGGACTAGAAACCTAGTGCTATGGTGAGGGGACTAGAAACTAGTGCTATGGTGAGGGAACTAGACACCTAGATATGGTGAGGGGACTAGAAACCTAGACATGGTGAGGGGACTAGAAACCTATTGCTATGGTGAGGAGACTAGAAACCTATTACTATGGTGAGGGGACTAGAAACCTATTGCTATGGTGAGGGGACTAGAAACCTATTGCTATGGTGAGGGGACTAGAAACCTATTGCTATGGTGAGGGGCCTAGATACCTAGTGCTATGGTGAGGGGACTAGAAACCTATTGCTATGGTGAGGGGACTAGAAACCTATTGCTATGGTGAGGGGACTAGAAACCTATTGCTATGGTGAGGAGACTAGAAACCTAGTGCTATGGTGAGGGGACTAGAAACCTATTGCTATGGTGAGGGGACTAGAAACCTATTGCTATGGTGAGGGGACTAGAAACCTATTGCTATGGTGAGGGGACTAGAAACCTATTGCTATGGTGAGGAGACTAGAAACCTAGTGCTATGGTGAGGGGACTAGAAACCTATTGCTATGGTGAGGGGACTAGAAACCTAGATATGGTGAGGGGACTAGAAACCTAGATATGGTGAGGAGATTACAAACCCATTGCTATGGTGAGGGGACTAGAAACCTAGTGCTATGGTGAGGGGACTAGAAACCTAGTGCTATGGTGAGGGGACTAGAAACCTAGATATGGTGAGGGGACTAGAAACCTAGTGATATGGTGAGGGGACTAGAAACCTAGTGCTATGGTGAGGAGACTAGAAACCTATTGCTATGGTGAGGGGACTAGAAACCTAATGCAATGGTGAGGAGACTAGAAACCTATTGCTATGGTGAGGGGACTAGAAACCTAGTGCTATGGTGAGGAGACTAGAAACCTAGTGCTATGGTGAGGGGACTAGAAACCTACTGCTATGGTGAGGAGACTAGAAACCTATTGCTATGGTGAGGGGACTAGAAACCTAGTGCTATGGTGAGGGGACTAGAAACCTAGTGCTATGGTGAGGGGACTAGAAACCTACTGCTATGGTGAGGAGACTAGAAACCTATTGCTATGGTGAGGGGACTAGAAACCTAGTGCTATGGTGAGGGGACTAGAAACCTAGTGCTATGGTGAGGGGACTAGAAACCTATTGCTATGGTGAGGGGACTAGAAACCTAGTGCTATGGTGAGGGGACTAGAAACCTATTGCTATGGTGAGGGGACTAGAAACCTATTGCTATGGTGAGGGGCCTAGAAACCTAGTGCTATGGTGAGGGGACTAGAAACCTAGTGCTATGGTGAGGGGACTAGAAACCTAGTGCTATGGTGAGGGGACTAGATACCTAGATATGGTGAGGGGACTAGAAACCTAGTGCTATGGTGAGGGGACTAGAAACCTAGTGCTATGGTGAGGGGACTAGAAACCTAGATATGGTGAGGAGACTAGAAACCTAGATATGGTGAGGAGACTAGAAACCTAGATATGGTGAGGGGACTAGAAATCTAGTGCTATGGTGAGGGGACTAGAAACCTAGTGCTATGGTGAGGGGACTAGAAACCTAGTGCTATGGTGAGGGGACTAGAAACCTAGTGCTATGGTGAGGGGACTAGAAACCTAGTGCTATGGTGAGGAGACTAGAAACCTAGTGCTATGGTGAGGGGACTAGAAACCTAGTGCTATGGTGAGGGGACTAGAAACCTATTGCTATGGTGAGGGGACTAGAAACCTAGTGCTATGGTGAGGGGACTAGAAACCTAGTGCTATAGTGAGGGGACTAGAAACCTAGATATGGTGAGGGGACTAGAAACCTAGTGATATGGTGAGGGGACTAGAAACCTAGTGCTATGGTGAGGAGACTAGAAACCTATTGCTATGGTGAGGGGACTAGAAACCTAATGCAATGGTGAGGAGACTAGAAACCTATTGCTATGGTGAGGGGACTAGAAACCTATTGCTATGGTGAGGGGACTAGAAACCTAGTGCTATGGTGAGGGGACTAGACACACCTAGTGCTATGGTGAGGAGACTAGAAACCTATTGCTATGGTGAGGGGACTAGAAACCTAATGCAATGGTGAGGAGACTAGAAACCTATTGCTATGGTGAGGGGACTAGACACCTAGTGCTATGGTTAGGGGACTAGAAACCTATTGCTATGGTGAGGGGACTAGAAACCTAGTGCTATGGTGAGGGGACTAGAAACCTATTGCTATGGTGAGGGGACTAGAAACCTAGTGCTATGGTGAGGGGACTAGAAACCTATTGCTATGGTGAGGGGACTAGAAACCTAGTGCTATGGTGAGGGGACTAGAAACCTAGTGCTATGGTGAGGGGACTAGAAACCTAGATATGGTGAGGGGACTAGAAACCTAGTGCTATGGTGAGGGGACTAGAAACCTAGATATGGTGAGGGGACTAGAAACCTAGTGCTATGGTGAGGGGACTAGAAACCTAGTGCTATGGTGAGGGGACTAGAAACCTAGATATGGTGAGGGGACTAGAAACCTAGTGATATGGTGAGGGGACTAGAAACCTATTGCTATGGTGAGGGGACTAGAAACCTAGTGCTATGGTGAGGGGACTAGAAACCTAGTGCTATGGTGAGGGGACTAGAAACCTAGTGCTATGGTGAGGGGACTAGAAACCTATTGATATGGTGAGGGGACTAGAAACCTAGTGCTATGGTGAGGGGACTAGAAACCTAGATATGGTGAGGGGACTAGATACCTAGTGCTATGGTGAGGGGACTAGAAACCTAGTGATATGGTGAGGGGACTAGAAACCTAGTGCTATGGTGAGGGGACTAGAAACCTAGTGCTATGGTGAGGGGACTAGATACCTAGTGCTATGGTGAGGGGACTAGAAACCTAGTGATATGGTGAGGGGACTAGAAACCTAGTGCTATGGTGAGGGGACTAGAAACCTATTGCTATGGTGAGGGGACTAGAAACCTAGTGATATGGTGAGGGGACTAGAAACCTAGATATGGTGAGGGGACTAGAAACCTAGTGCTATGGTGAGGAGACTAGAAACCTAGTGCTATGGTGAGGGGACTAGAAACCTAGTGCTATGGTGAGGGGACTAGAAACCATAACTATGGTGAGAATAGGCAAGATTATGTTTGGTAGAAACACAGTGGGAGATGATCGGGTGACATTTAATTTGTTAGTTTCTGACTGGATAACTTTACTCTTTGTGGCAGACATTTTGTTTATACGGTATATAGGTAACACTGACAGGAGAGACCACCAGTACAAAGCTAAATCTACCAAAGGGACTTCAAACACACTGTCCATACCTCATCCATACCTCATCCATACCTCACCATACCTCATCCACACCTCACCATTCCTCATCCACACCTCATTCCCACCTCATCCATACCTTATTCATACCTCATCCACACCTCACCATACCTCATCCATACCTCACCATACCTCATCCATACCTCATCCACACCTCACCATACCTCATCCATACCTCATCCACACCTCACCATACCTCATCCATACCTCACCATACTTGGAATTTATATTCATACCATAGAAATACAGTATATTCAGAGACACTGTATTTTACACTGCTATTTTAGCTGGTTGACTTGGAATATACATTTTATATGATTTTAATATGCAGAAAGACACGACGAGTTGAGTTTTTACCAAAAAGTTATATTTTGGTTTCATCTGACCATATGACATTCTCCCAATCTTCTTCTGGATCATCCAAATGCTCTCTAGCAAACTTCAGACGGTCCTGGACATGTACTGGCTTAAGCAGGGGGACACGTCTGGCACTGCAGGATTTGAGTCCCTTGCGGCGTAGTGTGTTACTGATGGTAGGCTTTGTTACTTTGGTCCCAGCTCTCTGCAGGTCATTCACTAGGTCCCCCCGTGTGGTTCTGGGATTTTTGTTCACCGTTCTTGTGATCATTTTGACCCCACGGGGTGAGATCTTGCGTGGAGCCCCAGATCGAGGGAGATTATCAGTGGTCTTGTATGTCTTCCATTTCCTAATAATTGCTCCCACAGTTGATTTCTTCAAACCAAGCTGCTTACATATTGCAGATTCAGTCTTCCCAGCCTGGTGCAGGTCTACAATTTTGTTTCTGGCATCCTTTGACAGCTCTTTGGTCTTGGCCATAGTGGAGTTTGGAGTGTGACTGTTTGAGGTTGTGGACAGGTGTCTTTTATACTGATAAAAAGTTCAAACAGGTGCCATTAATACAGGTAACGAGTGGAGGACAAAGGACCCTCTTAAAGACAAAGTTACAGGTCTGTGAGAGCCAGAAATCTTGCTTGTTTGTAGGTGACCAAATACTTATTTTCCAACATAATTTGCAAATAAATTCATAAAAAATCCTACAATGTGATTTTCTGGATTTTTTTTCTCATTTTGTCTGTTATAGTTGAACTGTACCTATGATGAAAATTACAGGCCTCTCTCAACTTTTTAAGTGGGACAACTTGCACAATTGGTGGCTGACTAAAAGCTTTTTTGCCCCACAGTATATGTTAAATATATACAGTGCCTTGCGAAAGTATTCGGCCCCCTTGAACTTTGCGACCTTTTGCCACATTTCAGGCTTCAAACATAAAGATATAAAACTGTATTTTTTTGCGAAGAATCAACAACAAGTGGGACACAATCATGAAGTGGAACGACATTTATTGGATATTTTAAACTTTTTTAACAAATCAAAAACTGAAAAATTGGGCGTGCAAAATTATTCAGCCCCCTTAAGTTAATACTTTGTAGCGCCACCTTTTGCTGCGATTACAGCTGTAAGTCGCTTGGGGTATGTCTCTATCAGTTTTGCACATCGAGAGACTGACATTTTTTCCCATTCCTCCTTGCAAAACAGCACGAGCTCAGTGAGGTTGGATGGAGAGCATTTGTGAACAGCAGTTTTCAGTTCTTTCCACAGATTCTCGATTGGATTCAGGTCTGGACTTTGACTTGGCCATTCTAACACCTGGATATGTTTATTTTTGAACCATTCCATTGTAGATTTTGCTTTATGTTTTGGATCATTGTCTTGTTGGAAGACAAATCTCCGTCCCAGTCTCAGGTCTTTTGCAGACTCCATCAGGTTTTCTTCCAGAATGGTCCTGTATTTGGCTCCATCCATCTTCCCATCAATTTTTACCATCTTCCCTGTCCCTGCTGAAGAAAAGCAGGCCCAAACCATGATGCTGCCACCACCATGTTTGACAGTGGGGATGGTGTGTTCAGCTGTGTTGCTTTTACGCCAAACATAACGTTTTGCATTGTTGCCAAAAAGTTCAATTTTGGTTTCATCTGACCAGAGAACCTTCTTCCACATGTTTGGTGTGTCTCCCAGGTGGCTTGTGGCAAACTTTAAACAACACTTTTCATGGATATCTTTAAGAAATGGCTTTCTCCTTGCCACTCTTCCATAAAGGCCAGATTTGTGCAATATACGACTGATTGTTGTCCTATGGACAGAGTCTCCCACCTCAGCTGTAGATCTCTGCAGTTCATCCAGAGTGATCATGGGCCTCTTGGCTGCATCTCTGATCAGTCTTCTCCTTGTATGAGCTGAAATTTAGAGGGACGGCCAGGTCTTGGTAGATTTGCAAGGGTCTGATACTCCTTCCATTTCAATATTATCGCTTGCACAGTGCTCCTTGGGATGTTTAAAGCTTGGGAAATCTTTTTGTATCCAAATCCGGCTTTAAACGTTTTCACAACAGTATCTCGGACCTGCCTGGTGTGTTCCTTGTTCTTCATGATGCTCTCTGCGCTTTTAACGGACCTCTGAGACTATCACAGTGCAGGTGCATTTATACGGAGACTTGATTACACACAGGTGGATTGTATTTATCATCATTAGTCATTTAGGTCAACATTGGATCATTCAGAGATCCTCACTGAACTTCTGGAGAGAGTTTGCTGCACTGAAAGTAAAGGGGCTGAATAATTTTGCACGCCCAATTTTTCAGTTTTTGATTTGTTAAAAAAGTTTGAAATATCCAATAAATGTCGTTCAACTTCATGATTGTGTCCCACTTGTTGTTGATTCTTCACAAAAAAATACAGTTTTATATCTTTATGTTTGAATCCTGAAATGTGGCAAAAAGGTTGCAAAGTTCAAGGGGGCTGAATACTTTCGCAAGGCACTGTATATATATATATTTTTTTTTACAAATTATTCATTTTTATCAGTGACTGGGTGTGTTTCTAACACAAATACACAATGAACAAAAGTGAGGAGTCTAGAGTCAGAGGGATAGATGCTACCCAGGGGTAACAGTCTTCACTAAAGATCAGGAAACGGCTAATAAATCACATTTCACTACACAGGAAGGAGTCACAACTAGCCTCAGCAGAGATGAGCTCATCTGCAAAATACTTCTTGTCAATAAACATGTCTTTATTCAATATTTTATTATGTCATGTATTATTACTACTTGTTAAACATAATTTGACGCTATAAAATAATTTATTAAATGTTATTACATCATTTGATTGTGATAAAGTGAGACAATCTAAGGGTATCAATTATTTAATTGACGGAAATCCTATAGACTTTAAAATTAAGCTATGTCTATGTTCTGTTTGTATACAGCCTTTGGCTTTAAGTCTCTTTGAAGCACTTTACAATAAGGTAACCTTTATAAACAGTTTACATGCAATTGTCTCTTACTATGTACCTATCCTCCTGATTGACTTTGGTTACAGCTACACAGATCGACTTCATATTTGGAGGGAATAATAACATTTGACTAGAAAGCTCTTTTATAGCTTCCTGCCAGAGCAACTATTAAAGAACAATGTATTGTCTGGGTCAGACAGAATGTGCAAGGAAGTGAATAGTAATCAAGTGAGAAAGAAAAAGCACTTCGTGAGAAACACGTAAATAATGGCCAGGAAATTAAGATCAAAGTGCCGTGCCGAGCAGGTCAGTTTGTTTTCATACTCGCCAGCCGCAATAAAACACGCAAGCTGGCTTCAGAGGCTTTTGTCGACGCGAGGAAGTGCTGAAAGCGGTAACGTCCCATCCTGAGGATCCCGTGCTACTATCCCCATGGTGTTTTGTGGGAAAGAGAGGCAAAACCTGGGTTCAAAGTACTGTTTCAAATCATTTAAAACATTTTACTGTGCTTGATTTAGCTTGCCTGGATTATGGACCAATAAAAAAAAGTCCAAAAACTGTTAACCCCACCCACCTGGCACTCCAGGCAGGATAAAGCAAACGCTGAAAGTATTTGAAAGATTTCAAGTACTATTTGAACCCAGGTATGGTGTGAGAGAGAAAGGTGCTTGGAGCAGGGTTGAGGGGAGGAAGGTGGGCAGAACTAACTCAGTGTTTACCAGGAAAAGGGACAAGGCTTCACAGAGCTCCACTTCAGAGGCCGTGCCATCTTGTTAAACACATAATGTGTGTGTTTATTGGGGGTCTCCTTTCCCCCCTCTCGGTGCCCTCACACACAATGGAGACCATTAGAAGTAACAGTGTTTTTTTGCGTGACTTGGTGTGAGAATGACGTAAGATGTCTACGGGGTGGAGTCAGAACTGAATCAGACAGACAGACAAACAGAGACAAGCAGACAGAGAGAGACACTCTACATGAACCAACTGCCACTATCATTGGCTGAGTGTAACACCCTCTGAGGTAGTTTCACATATGAGGGACGGGCCACTTTTTCATAAAAGCTGCCATAAGCAAGCGTTAAATCATTGTTTCCCTTTCCCCTTCGGCCAGTTGAATTAGCTAATATGTTTCTGTGTTTGATTTAGCCATTATGCTAATGAGGAAAACATTTGTCCTTTCCACCTCGTTATTTAGCTGCCCCTCCCTCAGGTGCTAGCGCTAATTTTCACTCAAACATTAAGGGTTGGTGGTGGAATGTTTTACACACCTTCATAGTAGCCATAGGATATTGTTGGATGATACAGATCCTAGTAACCATGGGTTATTATTGGATGGTACAGATCATTGTAACCATGGGTTATTATTGGATAGTACAGATCATTGTAACCATGGGTTATTGTTGGATTATACAGATCCTAGTAACCATGGGTTATTATTGGATGGTACAGATCATTGTAACCATGGGTTATTGTTGGATGATACAGATCATTGTAACCATGGGTTATTGTTGGATTATACAGATCCTAGTAACCATGGGTTATTACTGGATGGTACAGATCATTGTAACCATGGGTTATTGTTGGATGATACAGATCCTAGTAACCATGGGTTATTATTGGATGATACATATCATTGTAACCATGGGTTATTGTTGGATGATACAGATCCTTGTAACCATGGGTTATTGTTGGATGATACAGATCCTAGTAACCATGGGTTATTATTGGATGGTAAAGATCCTAGTAACCATGGGTTATTATTGGATGGTAGAGATCATTGTAACCATGAGTTATTGTTGGAGGGTACAGATCCTAGTAACCATGGGTTATTATTGGATGATACAGATCATTGTAACCATGGGTTATTGTTGGATGGTACAGATCTAGTAACCGTGGGTTATTATTGGATGATACAGATCATTGTAACCATGGGTTATTGTTGGATGGTACAAATCCTAGTAACCATGGGCTATTATTGGATAATACAGATCATTGTAACCATGGGTTATTGTTGGATGGTACAGATCCCAGTAACCATGGGTTATTATTCGATGATACAGATCATTGTAACCATGGGTTATTGTTGGATGGTACAGATCCTAGTAACCATGGGTTATTGCTGGATGGTACAGATCCTAGTAACCATGGGTTATTGTTGGATGATACAGATCATTGTAACCATGGGTTAATGTTGGATGGTACAGATCATTGTAACCATGGGTTATTATTGGATGGTACAGATCATTGTAACCATGGGTTATTATTGGATGGTACAGATCATTGTAACCATGGGTTATTGTTGGATTAAACAGATCCTAGTAACCATGGGTTATTATTGGATGGTACAGATCATTGTAACCATGGGTTATTGTTGGATGATACAGATCATTGTAACCATGGGTTATTGTTGGATTATACAGATCCTAGTAACCATGGGTTATTACTGGATGGTACAGATCATTGTAACCATGGGTTGTTGTTGGATGATACAGATCCTAGTAACCATGGGTTATTATTGGATGATACAGATCATTGTAACCATGGGTTATTGTTGGATGATACATATCATTGTAACCATGGGTTATTGTTGGATGATACAGATCCAAGTAACCATGGGTTATTATTCGATGGGACAGATTCTAGTAACCATGGGTTATTATTGGATGGTAGAGATCATTGTAACCATGGGTTATTGTTGGATGGTACAGATCATAGTAACCATGGGTTACTATTGGATGATACAGATCATTGTAACCATGGGTTATTGTTGGATGGTACAGATCCTAGTAACCATGGGTTATTATTGGATGATACAGATCCTTGTAACCATGGGTTATTGTTGGATGGTACAGATCCCAGTAACCATGGGTTATTATTGGATGATACAGATCATTGTTACCATGGGTTATTGTTGGATGGTACAGATCCTAGTAACCATGGGTTATTATTGGATGATACAGATCATTGTAACCATGGGTTATTGTTGGATGGTACAGATCCCAGTAACCATGGGTTATTATTGGATGATACAGATCATTGTAACCATGGGTTATTGTTGGATGGTACAGATCCTAGTAACCATGGGTTATTGTTGGATGGTACAGATCCTAGTAACCATTGGTTATTGTTGGATGATACAGATCATTGTAACCATGGGTTAATGTTGGATGGTACAGATCATTGTAACCATGGGTTATTATTGGATGGTACAGATCATTGTAACCATGGGTTATTATTGGATGGTACAGATCATTGTAACCATGGGTTATTGTTGGATTATACAGATCCTAGTAACCATGGGTTATTATTGGATGGTACAGATCATTGTAACCATGGGTTATTGTTGGATGATACAGATCATTGTAACCATGGGTTATTGTTGGATTATACATATCCTAGTAACCATGGGTTATTACTGGATGGTACAGATCAATGTAACCATGGGTTATTGTTGGATGATACAGATCCTAGTAACCATGGGTTATTATTGGATGATACAGATCATTGTAACCATGGGTTATTGTTGGATGGTACAGATCCCAGTAACCATGGGTTATTATTGGATGATACAGATCATTGTAACCATGGGTTATTGTTGGATGTTACAGATCCTAGTAACCATGGGTTATTGTTGGATGGTACAGATCCTAGTAACCATGGGTTATTGTTGGATGATACAGATCATTGTAACCATGGGTTAATGTTGGATGGTACAGATCATTGTAACCATGGGTTATTATTGGATGGTACAGATCATTGTAACCATGGGTTATTATTGGATGGTACAGATCATTGTAACCATGGGTTATTGTTGGATTATACAGATCCTAGTAACCATGGTTTATTATTGGATGGTACAGATCATTGTAAACCTTGGGTTATTGTTGGATGATACAGATCATTGTAACCATGGGTTATTGTTGGATTATACAGATCCTAGTAACCATGGGTTATTACTGGATGGTACAGATCATTGTAACCATGGGTTATTGTTGGATGATACAGATCCTAGTAACCATGGGTTATTATTGGATGATACAGATCATTGTAACCAAGGGTTATTGTTGGATGATACATATCATTGTAACCATGGGTTATTGTTGGATGATACAGATCCAAGTAACCATGGGTTATTATTGGATGGGACAGATTCTAGTAACCATGGGTTATTATTGGATGTTAGAGATCATTGTAACCATGGGTTATTGTTGGATGGTACAGATCCTAGTAACCATGGGTTATTATTGGATGATACAGATCATTGTAACCATGGGTTATTGTTGGATGGTACAGATCCTAGTAACCATGGGTTATTATTGGATGATACAGATCATTGTAACCATGGGTTATTGTTGGATGGTACAGAACCCAGTAACCATGGGTTATTATTGGATGGTAGAGATCATTGTAAACATGGGTTATTGTTGGATGGTACAGAGCCTAGTAACCATGGGTTATTATTGGATGATACAGATCATTGTAACCATGGGTTATTGTTGGATGGTACAGATCCCAGTAACCATGGGTTATTATTGGATGATACAGATCATTGTAACCATGGGTTATTGTTGGATGGTACAGATCCTAGTAACCATGGGTTATTGTTGGATGGTACAGATCCTAGTAACCATGGGTTATTGTTGGATGGTACAGATCCTAGTAACCATGGGTTATTACTGGATGGTACAGATCATTGTAACCATGGGTTATTGTTGGATGATACAGATCCTAGTAACCATGGGTTATTATTGGATGATACAGATCATTGTAGCCATGGGTTATTGTTGGATGATACATATAATTGTAACCATGGGTTATTGTTGGATGATACAGATCCAAGTAACCATGGGTTATTATTGGATGGGACAGATTCTAGTAACCATGGGTTATTATTGGATGGTAGAGATCATTGTAACCATGGGTTATTGTTGGATGGTACAGATCCTAGTAACCATGGGTTATTATTGGATGATACAGATCATTGTAACCATGGGTTATTGTTGGATGGTACAGATCTAGTAACCATGGGTTATTTTTGGATGAAACAGATCATTGTAACCATGGGTTATTGTTGGATGGTACAGATCCTAGTAACCATGGGTTATTGTTGGATGGTACAGATCCTAGTAACCATGGGTTATTGTTGGATGATACAGATCATTGTAACCATGGGTTAATGTTGGATGGTAGAGATCATTGTAACCATGGGTTATTATTGGATGGTACAGATCATTGTAACCATGGGTTATTGTTGGATGGTACAGATCATTGTAACCATTGGTTATTGTTGGATTATACAGATCCTAGTAACCATGGTTTATTATTGGATAATACAGATCATTGTAACCATGGGTTATTGTTGGATGGTACAGATCCTAGTAACCGTGGGTTATTATTGGATGATACAGATCATTGTAACCATGGGTTATTGTTGGATGGTACAGATCCTAGTAACCATGGGTTATTATTGGATGATACAGATCATTGTAACCATGGGTTATTGTTGGATGGTACAGATCTAGTAAACGTGGGTTATTATTGGATGAAACAGATCATTGTAACCATGGGTTATTGTTGGATGGTACAGATCCTAGTAACCATGGGTTATTGTTGGATGGTACAGATCCTAGTAACCATGGGTTATTATTGGATGATACAGATCATTGTAACCATGGGTTAATGTTGGATGGTAGAGATCATTGTAAACATGGGTTATTATTGGATGGTACAGATCATTGTAACCATGGGTTATTATTGGATGGTACAGATCATTGTAACCATCGGTTATTGTTGGATTATACAGATCCTAGTAACCATGGGTTATTATTGGATGATACAGATCATTGTAACCATGGGTTATTGTTGGATGGTACAGATCCTAGTAACCGTGGGTTATTATTGGATGATACAGATCATTGTAACCATGGGTTATTGTTGGATGGTACAGATCCTAGTAACCATGGGTTATTATTGGATGATACAGATCATTGTAACCATGGGTTATTGTTGGATGGTACAGATCCTAGTAACCATGGGTTATTATTGGATGATACAGATCATTGTAACCATGGGTTATTGTTGGATGGTACAGATCCTAGTAACCATGGGTTATTGTTGGATGATACAGATCATTGTACCCATGGGTTATTGTTGGATGATACAGATCATTGTAACCATGGGTTATTGTTGGATTATACAGATCCTAGTAACCATGGGTTATTACTGGATGGTACAGATCATTGTAACCATGGGTTATTGTTGGATGATACAGATCCTAGTAACCATGGTTTATTATTGGATGATACAGATCATTGTAACCATGGGTTATTGTTGGATGGTACAGATCCTAGTAACCATGGGTTATTGTTGGATGGTACAGATCCTAGTAACCATGGGATTTTGTTGGATGGTACAGATCCTAGTAACCATGGGTTATTGTTGGATGATACAGATCATTGTACCCATGGGTTATTGTTGGATGATACAGATCATTGTAACCATGGGTTATTGTTGGATTATACAGATCCTAGTAACCATGGTTTATTATTGGATGATACAGATCATTGTAACCATGGGTTATTGTTGGATGATACAAATCATTGTAACCATGGGTTATTTTTGGATGATACAGATCCAAGTAACCATGGGTTATTATTGGATGGTACAGATCCTAGTAACCATGGGTTATTATTGGATGGTAGAGATCATTGTAAACATATGTTATTGTTGGATGGTACAGAGCCTAGTAACCATGGTTTATTGTTGGATGGTACAGATCTAGTAACCGTGGGTTATTATTGGATGATACAGATCATTGTAACCATGGGTTATTGTTGGATGGTACAGATCCTAGTAACCATGGGTTATTATTGGATGATACAGATCATTGTAACCATTGGTTATTGTTGGATGGTACAGATCCTAGTAACCATGGGATTTTGTTGGATGGTACAGATCCTAGTAACCATGGGTTATTGTTGGATGATACAGATCATTGTAACCATGGGTTATTGTTGGATGATACAGATCACTGTAACCATGGGTTATTGTTGGATTATACAGATCCTAGTAACCATGGGTTATTACTGGATGGTACAGATCATTGTAACCATGGGTTATTGTTGGATGATACAGATCCTAGTAACCATGGGTTATTATTGGATGATACAGATCATTGTAACCATGGGTTATTTTTGGAAGATACAGATCATTGTAACCATGGGTTATTGTTGGATGATACAGATCCAAGTAACCATGGGTTATTATTGGATGGTACAGATCCTAGTAACCATGGGTTATTATTGGATGGTAGAGATCATTGTAAACATGGGTTATTGTTGGATGGTACAGAGCCTAGTAACCATGGGTTATTATTGGATGATACAGATCAATGTAACCATGGGTTATTGTTGGATGGTACAGATCTAGTAACCGTGGGTTATTATTGGATGATACAGATCATTGTAACCATGTGTTATTGTTGGATGGTACAGATCCTAGTAACCATTGGTTATTATTGGATGATGCAGATCATTGTAACCATGGGCTATTGTTGGATGGTACAGATCTAGTAACCATGGGTTATTATTGGATGGTACAGATCCTAGTAACCATGGGTTATTATTGGAAGGTAGAGATCATTGTAAACATATGTTATTGTTGGATGGTACAGAGCCTAGTAACCATGGGTTATTATTGGATGATACAGATCAATGTAACCATGGGTTATTGTTGGATGGTACAGATCTAGTAACCGTGGGTTATTATTGGATGATACAGATCATTGTAACCATGGGTTATTGTTGGATGGTACAGATCCTAGTAACCATGGGTTATTATTGGATGATACAGATCATTGTAACCATTGGTTATTGTTGGATGGTACAGATCCTAGTAACCATGGGATTTTGTTGGATGGTACAGATCCTAGTAACCATGGGTTATTGTTGGATGGTACAGATCATTGTAACCATGGGTTATTGTTGGATGATACAGATCATTGTAACCATGGGTTATTGTTGGATTATACAGATCCTAGTAACCATGGGTTATTACTGGATGGTACAGATCATTGTAACCATGGGTTATTGTTGGATGATACAGATCCTAGTAACCATGGGTTATTATTGGATGATACAGATCATTGTAACCATGGGTTATTTTTGGAAGATACAGATCATTGTAACCATGGGTTATTGTTGGATGATACAGATCCAAGTAACCATGGGTTATTATTGGATGGTACAGATCCTAGTAACCATGGGTTATTATTGGATGGTAGAGATCATTGTAAACATAGGTTATTGTTGGATGGTACAGAGCCTAGTAACCATGGGTTATTATTGGATGATACAGATCAATGTAACCATGGGTTATTGTTGGATGGTACAGATCTAGTAACCGTGGGTTATTATTGGATGATACAGATCATTGTAACCATGTGTTATTGTTGGATGGTACAGATCCTAGTAACCATTGGTTATTATTGGATGATACAGATCATTGTAACCATGGGCTATTGTTGGATGGTACAGATCCTAGTAACCATGGAATATTATTGGATGATACAGATCATTGTAACCAAGGGTTATTGTTGGATGGTACAGATCCTAATAACCATGGGTTATTGTTGGATGGTACAGATCCTAGTAACCATGGAATATTATTGGATGATACAGATCATTGTAACCAAGGGTTATTGTTGGATGGTACAGATCCTAATAACCATGGGTTATTGTTGGATGGTACAGATCCTAGTAACCATGGGTTATTGTTGGATGGTACAGATCCTAGTAACCATGGGTTATTGTTGGATGATACAGATCATTGTAACCATGGGTTAATGTTGGATGGTACAGATCATTGTAACCATGGGTTATTATTGGATGACACAGATCATAGTAACCATGGGTTATTTTTGGATGATACAGATCATTGTACCCATGGGTTATTGTTGAATGGTACATATCATAGTAACCATGGGTTATTGTTGGATGGTACAGATCATTGTAACCATGGGTTATTGCTGGATGGTACAGATCATTGTAACCATGGGTTATTGCTGGATGGTACAGATCATTGTAACCATGGGTTATTATTGGATGATACAGATCATTGTAACCATGGGTTATTGTTGGATGGTACAGATCCTAGTAACCATGAGTTATTGTTGGATGGTACAGATCATTGTAATCATGGGTTATTGTTGGATGGTACAGATGATTGTAACCATGGGTTATTGTTTGAATGACACAGATCATAGTAACCATGGGTTATTATTGGATGATACAGATCATTGTAACCATGGGTTATTGTTGAATGGTACAGATCATAGTAACCATGGGTTATTATTGGATGATACAGATCATTGTAACCATGGGTTATTGTTGGATGACACAGATCATAGTTACCAACCTACAACCCGCTCCACTACAGCCCTGTCGATGGGAATGGGTGCGTGCTTGGTCCTGCTTTTCCTGTAGATGATCAACTCATTTGTCTTGTTTAGGGAAAGGTTGTTGTCCTGACAACACACTGCCAGGTCTCTGATCTCCTTCTGTAGGCTGTCTCATCGTCGTTGCTGGTCAGGCAAACCACTGGGGTGTTTTCGTCAAACTTAACGCAGGGGACTAAGTACGCACTCCTGAGGGGCCCCCGTGTTGTGGATCAACATGGTGGATGCGTTGTTGCTACCCTCACCACCTGGGGGCAGCCCGTTAGGAAGTCCAGTATCCATTTGTGGAGGGAGGTATTTATTCCCAGGGTCCTTTTTTGAAATAACGAAATTACGAAAAATCCACCCTTAAGGCAATTAGGTGATTTGACTGCAGGAAAGGGCTACCAAAGCTGACATACCTGTTTGATACACTTTTGGTAACAAGGGGGAACACCCATAGGAGTTTCTCCTGAAAAAGATTATGCAAAAGAATTTGAACAGTAGGAAATCATTAATAAGAGTCTGCCGTATTGCTTCTCTGCAAAATTCAGACAACTAAAGCAATATTAGGGGTATCAATGCTCACAACGAAGTTAAACATTTCAGAATGACTTATTGCAACCAACTTATGTTACAAAACTGTGTCAATATTGCTCAATAAAATATTCTGAAAAAATATCACTGAACAATGCCATGTAACTGAAAATGAATCAACAATCATGAAGCGGAAATACTATATTTTTTTGAGGGGAAATACTTTGATTTAATGACAAAATCATCTTCATTCGAAATCATTTTTATTCGACCCAACTGTCTACTCAGCTGTCTTTGTATCACATGATGGTTATTGGTGGCTTGCTGGTGGCTGGCTGGCTTGCTGGCTGGTTGGTGGCTGGCTGGCCGGTGGCTGGAAGGCTGGCTGGCAGGCTGGTGACTGGTTGCTGGTGGCTGGCTGGTGGCTGACTGGCAGGCTGGTGGCTGGTGTCTGGATGGCGGCTGGCTGGCTGGTGGCTGGCTGGTAGCTGGCTGGCTGGGTGGTTGGTGGCAGGCTGGTGAATGGCTGGCTGCTGACTGTCTGTCTGGCTGGTGGCTGGTGGCAGTCTGGTGGCTGGTGGCTGGTTGGTGGCTGACTGGATATTATTATATTTATTATTCGACCATGCTGGTCATTTATAAACATTTGAACATCTTGGCCATGTTCTGTTATAATCTCCACCCGGCACAGCCAGAAGAGGACTGGCCACCCCACATAGCCTGGTTCCTCTCTAGGTTTCTTCCTAGGTTTTGGCCTTTCTAGGGAGTTTTTCCTACCCACCGTGCTTCTACACCTGCATTGCTTGCTGTTTGGGGTTTTAGGCTGGGTTGCTGTTCAGCACTTTGAGATATCAGCTGATGTACGAAGGGCTATATAAATACATTTGATTTGATTTGATTTGATTTTGGATGGATGGCTGGCTGGCTGGCTGGTTGGCTAGTGGCTGGCTGACTGGCTGGCTGGTCTGGCTGGCTGGTGGCTGGCTGGTGGCTGTATGCTGGCTGGCTGGCTGGTCGCTAGTGGCTGGCTGGTGGCCGGCTGGCTGGCTGGTTGGTGGCTTGTTGCTGGCTGGTGGCCGGCTGGCTGGCTGGCTGGCTGGTGGCTGGCTGGCTGGAGGCTGATTTGCCGGTGGCTGGCTGGTGGCTGGCTGGCTGGTATCTTGTTGCTGGCTGGTGGCTAGTGGCTGGTGGCAGACTGGCTGGCTGGCTGGCTTGTTGCTGGCTTGCTGGTGGCTGGCTGGCTAGCTGGCTGGCTGGCTGGCAACTGTCTGGCTGGAGGCTGGCTTGCTGGTGGCCGGCTGGGAGGGATTACTAATTTATCCAATAGGAATACTTGTTTTCCGTTGCAAAACGTTTTACGATGTTGTGTCATAATGAATGCGACCCAGCTGAGGGGAATCAAACACAGTCCACTTTCTGGCTGGTGGCTGGCTGGCTGGCGGCTGGCTGGATGGTGGCTGGCTGGCATCTGGCTGGTGGCTGGCTGACTGGCTGTTGGGTGGCTGGTGGCTGGCTGGAAGGCTGGTGGGTGGCTGGTGGCTGGCTAGTGGTTTTCTGGTGGCTGGCTGACTGGCTTGCTGGCTGATGGCTGGCTGGATGGCTGCTGGCTGGCTGGTGGCTGGCTTACTGGTGGCTGACTGGCTGGCTGGTGGCTGGTGTCTGGATGGATGGCTGCCTGGCTGGCTGGCAGGCTGGTGCATGGCTGGTGGCAGTCTGCTGGCTGGTGGCTGGCTGGTGGCTTGTTGCTGGCTGGCTGGCTGGCAGGCTGGTTGGTGGCTGGTGTCTGGATGGCTGGCGGCTGGCTTGCTGGTGGCTGACTGGCTGGCAGGCTGGCTGGTGGCTGGCTAGTGGCTGGTGGCTGGATGGCTGGCTGGCTTGCTGGTTGGCTGGCTGGTGGCTGGCTGCCTGGCTGGCTGGAGGGTGGCACACACACACACAGACACACACACACACAGACACACACACACACACACAGACGCACACACATACAAACACAAAGACACACACACACAGACACACACACACACAGACACACACACAGACACACACACACACAGACACATACACACACAAAGACACACACACGTGTGTGTGTGTGTGTGTGTGTGTGTGTGTGTGTGTGTGTGTGTGTGTGTGTGTCAGAACCATATCCCATTGTCTTCGACTCAGGAAGGGATGAGTCTACTAAATACAGGTTCCATAAAAATCTCCAAATATAAATGACAAATACATATCCTAATTAATTTCACAAGCCCTTAACCAACAATGCAGTTTTAGGAAGAATACCAAAGAGATAAAAATTAAAGTAACAAATAATTAAAGAGCAGTAGCAAAATAGCAATAGATAGGCTATATAGTGGGTACTGGTACAGAGTCAATGTGTGGGGGCACCGGTTAGTCGAGGTAATTGTCTTATGGCTTGGGGGTACAAGATGTTTAGAAGCCTCTTGGACCCAGACTTGGCGCTCCGGTACCGCTTGCCGTGCAGTAACAGAGAGAACAGTCTATGACTAGGGTGGCTGGAGACATTGACAATATTCAGGAACTTCGTCTGACACCGCCTGGTAAAGAGGTCCTGGATGGCAGGAAGCTTGGCGCCAGTGATGTACTGGGCCGTAACACTACCCTCTGTAGTGCCTTGCGGTCAGGGGGCGAGCAGTTGCCATGCCAGGCGGTGATGCAAACCGTCAGGATGCTCTAGATGGTGCAGCTGTAGAACCTTTTGAGGATCTGAGGACCCATCTTTTCAGTCTCTTAAGGGGGAAAAGGTTTGTCGTGCCCTCTTCACCTACCTATCTCCATTACATGTAACAACAACCTACTGTAGGTCTACCCATCTACATTACATCTCCCTACAATCTACTGTAGACTTACCTATC
>NW_027259409.1:0-32032 GCF_045791955.1 Oncorhynchus clarkii lewisi
AAGTCACTGGTGTGCGAACCCGTTGTCAGGTATGCATCATAATTGTAATTGCTTTGGAGAGTTCCAGTGCCATCCACCTCTGCATAGTTGGGAGGGAGATACGCACTTGGGATGGCGACCGCTCCGTCAAACAACAGTCTGGGCTTTCTCCTGCGGCAAAACCTCACGGACAGGAGGACAATGATGAAGGTGAGGAAAAAGGTGGAGACGGACACCAGCGCGATGATCAGATAAGAGGTGAGTTTGGAATTGCTCTCATCATAAGATACATCTTTCAGTTCTGTCACTTCAGCCAAGTTATCAGAAATCACTAAATACATGGTACAGGTGGCAGAGAGAGAGGGCTGTCCGTTATCTTTCACTGACACAATGAGGTTCTGTTTCATGCTGTCAGATTCAGAAATGTCCCGCTGTGTCCTGATCTCTCCACTGTGGAGACCAATAGTGAAAAGTCCCGGATCAGTGGATTTGACTATATGATAGGACAGCCAGGCGTTCTGGCCGGAGTCCGCGTCCACCGCAATCACCTTGGAAACCAGAGAGCCCCGGTGCGCAGCTTTGGGGACCAGCTCGGTCATGAAGGATTTCCCCTCCGGGGCGGGGTACAGTATCTGAGGAGAGTTGTCATTCACATCCGTTATAAACACACTGACCGTGACGTTGCTGTTGAGTGGAGGAGAACCATTGTCTCTGGCCACCAAGTGGACTTTAAAACTCCTGAACTGCTCATAATCAAACGACCTCACAGCGTGGATCACCCCCGTGTCTCCGTTAACGGATAAAAACGAGGACACAGGAACACCGTTCACCTCAGCGGGAAAGAGAGAATAAATCACTGTTCCGTTCTGTCTCCAGTCTGGGTCCCGTGCAGTAACAGAACACACGGAGGAACCGGGTTTGTTATTTTCAGTCACGTGGGCTTTATAGGACTGTTCCTCAAACACAGGTGGGTTGTCGTTGACGTCAGCTACAGATAACTGAACACTTTTAGAGGAGGACAGAGGTGGAGAGCCCTCGTCGGTCGCAGTGATTGTAATGTTGTAATCAGACACTAGTTCCCGGTCCAGTTCGCCCGTGGTCACCAGAGAATAGTAGTTTTTGATGGATGGCACCAGCTTAAAGGGAAGGTTTTGCTGAATGGAGCAGCGGACCTGTCGGTTATTCTCAGAGTCTCTATCCTGCACGTTAATGATGCCCACCTCTGTACCAGGTGACGCGTTCTCAGGTATGGGGTTAGTCAGAGATTGTAGATAAATCACAGGGGCGTTGTCATTAAGATCAGTTATTTCTACTATCAATGTTGCATATGACGCCAACCCTAAGCCATCCTTCACACTGATTTGCATTTCATATAAGGATTCTTCTTCATAATCTAGTGACCCAACAACTGTAATTTCTCCTGTTTTATAGTTTATAGAAAACACATGACTTTTTTCATCTGAAACATGATCAAAGCCATATGTTATTTCGCCATTGGGTCCCTCATCTGCATCCGTAGCACTCACTGTAACCACTACAGTATCTAAAGGAGAGTTTTCAGGCAGACTGGCTTTATAGACGGCCTGGCTAAACACTGGGGCGTTATCGTTAGCATCCAGTACAGTGACGTGTATGAGTACAGTACCTGATTTCTGCGGAGAGCCTCCATCAGATGCAACTAGTATTAGATTTATCTCTTGCTCCTTTTCACGATCTAGCTCCTTGTCTAACACTAATTCACCGTACTTGCGTCCCCCATTTTTTGTATTAACATTCAAAATGAAGTGATCATTTATTTCTAGAGTATAGCCTTGAACCGTATTCTGTCCTATATCAGCATCATGGGCCTCGTCTAGAGAAAAACGAGCACCTTTGGCTGCAGATTCTCTTATTTCCATTTTGATAATCTCTTCCTTAAATTGCGGTGCGTTATCATTTATATCTTGAACATGAAGACTAATACGGTGCAGCTCAAAAGGATTCTCCAACACAAGTTCCTGGCTTAAAACACACGAAGCCTTCTTGCCACAAAGCCCCTCTCTGTCAATTCTCTCCGCAACAATCAGATCTCCGGTACTCAGATTAATGTCACAGTAATGTTTACGGTTCCCTTCGGTGTCAATACGGGCCTTACGAGCGGACAGTCCTCTCGCCCCCAGCCCGAGATCCTTGGCTATATTTCCAATCACAGATCCGCGTTTCATCTCCTCCGGAAAATAATACCCCAGGTCTGCATTGGCGGAGTGCAGCGGCAGAAAAAAGAAAACAAAGACGCATATCAGGCCTGTAATCGAGATTCCTTTGTGACTCATCCTGGGATTAAAAAGGTCAAAATAACATATAGTCTAAATACTGCAGTGTAAACAAATAATATTCCACAAAAAGATACCGTTTGATCAAAATGATATCCTCAAAATGTGCATGCTGTATATGTCCGTGTCCACTCTTTCCGCAGCTAAATGGTACACGAACACCCGATCCTTATAACAACACCAGTAGGTGGAGAACAGTATCTATAAAAACGTAGCTGTTGAACAGCGACAGAGTGAGTACCCTTCAGATATTATACATATTACCTGACGTTCTTTTAAATGTTCCACTAAAAGACGTTCTAGGCCTATAAATAACCTAGGCTGAATTGATTTATAAACTAATCAACTAAATAACCAAAAAGAAGACCAAAAAACGACATTATAAAAATCACAAAAACATTCATTATTGCCAATCATCCTGTGTTGATATGAGTTAAGATCAGGTGGATTAAAGACATTATACAATAGAACACATGCGAGAGGGGGTGCAGTAGGCTACAATTCAAATATCAAATGTATGCAATTGATGGTGCTGGTCATTCAGCCACAACAACTCATCAGTGCTATAAACAAAAACAGAGTATGGCAAGGAATGAAAGTTATGACAGTCAACAACCATTATTAGTAAACCCTACTGGCAGGGAAGGGAATTGCGTGCATTTTCAGCTGCATGGACAGCAACAAGGCGAGGCGCTGCCAGTCAGACACTTAACACCACTTTTTTTTAAATGTATTTTTACTTAACTAGTCATGTCAGTTAGGAACAAATTCTTATTTTCAATGACGCCCTACCCCTAACCTGAGCGACGCTGGGCCAATTGTGCGCTGCCCTATGGGACTCCCAATCACGGCCGGTTGTGATTCAGCCTGGAATCAAACCAGGGTCTGTAGTGACGCCAGTAGCACTGAGATGCAGTACCTTAGAACGCTGCACCACTCGGAAGATGCAGTCTCTCATCACTGACTGTAAATAGCTCTCCATATTAGGAAAGTATTTATCTCATTCCCAAAACAAGCTAAATATCCCCTCACTCCAACAGAGCCAAATATCAACCCATTCCCTTAAACTCAAAACTGTGCAGAGTATATGTGAAAAATCCAATCACAAACAGTAGGCTACATATCCCACATCACAAACCACACCACATAATGTTAACATCCGTGTATTTCTCAGCTTAATTTAGGGGGGATTAAATAGACAAGCTGCATTACACATTCCTGTGTACCCATGGGGAGAATGATTTTCTCTAGGGTATTTTAAAAAGAAAATCCTCTTTGCTGTAATTGGATGAAAATATACCATATTCCACAACATATCAAACCAAAAGTAGATTATTTTATTTACAGTAACGGGCCTACCTCTGGGAAACCATCAGAGCCATCTAGTTCTTCGGCAAAGTCTGTTGGAGTTTTTCTCAGAGTCTGGTCCGCGGGCAGTGTGTTGTCACTGTAAGATGTGACGAACTTGAAGTCACTTGTGTGCGAACCAGTCGTCATGTATGCATCATAATTGTAAGTGCTGTGGAGAGTTCCCACTCCATCCCCCTCTGCGTAGTTGGGAGGGAGATACGCGCTGGGGATGGTGACCGCTCCGTCAAACAACAGTCTGGGTTTTCTCCTGCGGCAAAACCTCACGGACATGAGGACAATAATGAAGGTGAGGAAAAAGGTGGAGACGGACACCAGCGCGATGATCAGATAAGAGGTGAGTTTGGAATTGCTCTCATCATAAGAGACATCTTTCAGTTCTGGCACTTCAGCCAAGTTATCCGAAATCACCAGATACATTGTACAGGTGGCAGAGAGAGAGGGCTGTCCGTTATCTTTCACCGACACAATGAGGTTCTGTTTCATGCTGTGAGATTCAGAAATGTCCCGCTGTGTCCTGATCTCTCCGCTGTGGAGTCCAATAGTGAAAAGTCCCGGATCAGTGGATTTGACTATATGATAGGACAGCCAGGCGTTCTGGCCGGAGTCTGCGTCCACAGCTATCACCTTGGAAACCAGAGAGCCCCCGTGCGCAGCTTTGGGGACCAGCTCCGTCATGAAGGATTTCCCCTCTGAGGCGGGGTATAGTATCTGAGGAGAGTTGTCATTCAGATCTGTTATGAACACACTGACCGTGACGTTGCTGCTGAGCGGAGGAGAACCGTTGTCTCTGGCCACCACGTGGACTTTAAAAATCCTGAACTGCTCATAATCAAACGACCTCACAGCGTGGATCACCCCCGTTTCTCCATTAACGGATAAAAACGAGGACACTTGGACACCGTTCACCTCAGCGGGAAAGAGAGAATAAATCACTGTTCCGTTCTGTCTCCAGTCTGGGTCCCGTGCAGTAACAGAACACACGGAGGAACCGGGTTTGTTATTTTCAGTCACGTGGGCTTTATAGGACTGTTCCTCAAACACAGGTGGGTTGTCGTTGACGTCAGCTACAGATAACTGAACACTTTTAGAGGAGGACAGAGGTGGAGAGCCCTCGTCGGTGGCAGTGATTGTAATGTTGTAATCAGACACTAGTTCCCGGTCCAGTTCGCCCGTGGTCACCAGAGAATAGTAGTTTTTGATGGATGGCACCAGCTTAAAGGGAACGTTTTGCTGAATGGAGCAGCGGACCTGTCGGTTATTCTCAGAGTCTCTATCCTGCACGTTAATGATTCCCACCTCTGTACCAGGTGATGCGTTCTCGGGTATGGGGTTAGTCAGAGATTGTAGATAAATCACAGGAGCGTTGTCATTAACATCAGTGATGTCTATTATGACTTTAGTGTCTGAGGAAAGTCCATAACCATCTTTTCCTTCTATGAACATTTCATATTTGGATTCATCTTCGTAATCTAACGCTCCTACTACTGTCATTTCTCCTGTTACGTGATTCAATGTAAACACTTTCCTTGTCTTATCAGACATTCGACTAAATTCATACGTCACTTCTCCATTCTTTCCTTCATCTGCATCAGTACTGCTGACAGTAAGAACTAGTGTCCCTAAAGGAGAGTTTTCAGGCAGACTGGCTTTATAGACGGCCTGGTTAAACACTGGGGCATTATCGTTAGCATCCAGTACAGTGACGTGTATGACTACAGTACCTGATCTCTGTGGAGTGCCCCCATCTACAGCTGTAAGCAATAATTTCAACTCTTGTTGTTGTTCACGATCTAACTCTTTATCTAAAACCAACTCTCCGTATTTACTACCGGCAGCAGTCGTTTGAACACTTAAAGCAAAATTATCATTTCTCTGCAGAGTGTAGCTTTGAACAGCATTCTGTCCTATATCCGCGTCGTGAGCTGCGTTCACACGAAAGCGAGCGCCTTTGAATGCGGATTCCGCTATTTCCAGTTTGATTGTATCCTTTGGAAAGAATGGTGTATTGTCGTTGATATCTTGGATTTGAAGTGATATACGATGCAACTCCAGAGGACTCTCTAAGACCAACTCAAACCTAAGAATACAGGACATCTTTTCTCCACATAGCTCCTCTCTGTCAACCCTTTCGGCAACAATAAAATCCCCGGTACTCAGATTAATGTCACAATAACGTTTTCGGTTCCCTTCGGTATCAACTCGGGCATTACGAGCGGGCAGTCTGCTCGCCTCCAGCCCGAGATCATTTGCTATATTTCCAATAACAGATCCGCGTTTCATCTCCTCCGGAAAAGAATAGCTCACGTCTCCATAGGCGGAGTGCAGCGGAAGAAGAAAGACAGCAACGCCGCAGACTAGACCTGTCACCGATAGTCCTTTGTGACCCATCCTGAGATTAAAAACGCAGATACACCATATAGCCAAGATAGTACACTGTAAACAAATAGTATTCCACGAAAAGATTCAGTGTAATCAAAATGATATCCTCAAAATGTGCACGCTATCTGACCGTGTCCAGTCTTTTCCGCAGTTTAATGGCACCCGAACACCCGAGCCTTGTAACAACAGCAGTGGGTGGAGAACTGGATCTATCCAAACACAGCTGGTGAACAGCGACACTGTGAGTACTCAACAGAAATGACACATGTTCACACATAATTCTAAATCCACATTTTAGGAGAATTCGTCATATGAAGTTATAGAAGTAGGATGATTGATTGACTACTATTTGAAATCATTTTCACCCTATTGGAAAACACAGGAAACGACAGTAGCTCACATAAACCCCACGCACCATAAATGATGACATGAAAACCATCCTCATACTACATGAGTTAATACATTACAAAGGGAACCAATTTGCGTGAAAATATCGGCCTACATTGCAAATGTCCGATTTTAGTGTTGGTCTATGAGTCAGCACACTCATCAATGCAATACACAAAAACAGAAAGTATGGTAATCAATGCAAGTGATGACAGTCTAAAAGTGATGAATACCTCTGCCTACTGCCTTCAAATTGGAATTTAGAAATTTCAGCACCATGGATAGTGACCTCGCGACGATTCCCGATGCACTTCAAATACTCTCACACTGCTTCTCTGACAACCAAATAGCTCTCCGTAGACAGTATTTCTCTTGTAAATTAAAAACCAATGCCAAATAGGCTTTCATTCCTACAGTGATAAATTCATGACATCGAACCATTGTCTGTAATCTCAAAACTGTGCAGCCAGCGTGAATGTGAACATTCACATCAATCAATCACAAACAGTAAATAGCCCATCACAAATAAAACCCTATCATTATACAATCTCTGGACTTCTCACAAAACTGTCAGGGGATTCAAATAATCATCCAAAACCTTACATCCGAACTGGAGACCTACTCCCGTGGACCCTTGGGAATAGGACATTTCTCCAGGGAAAATATAACATTAGTTTTAGCTGTATAAAAATATATCTAGTCCCTATTCCATAATGTATCCAAATCTAGGTTATTTTTATTAACAGTAAAGCCATACCTCTGGGGACCCTTCAGAATCGTCAAGATCTTCAGCAAAGTCATTTGGAGTTTTTCTCAGAGTCTGGACTGCAGGCAGCGTGTTGTCACTGTAAGATGTGAGGAACTTGAAGTCACTTGTTCGCGAACCCGTCGTCAGGTATGCATCATAATTGTAAGTACTTCGGAGAGTTCCTGCCACATCCACCTCTGCATAGTTGGGAGGGAGATACGCGCTGGGGATGGCGACCGCTCCGTCAAACAACAGTCTGGGCTTTCTCCTGCGGCAAAACCTCACGGCCAGGATGACAATAATGAAGGTGAGGAAAAAGGTGGAGACAGACACCAGCGCGATGATCAGATAAGAGGTGAGTTTGGAATTGCTCTCATCATAAGAGATGTCTTTCAGTTCGGGCACTTCAGCCATGTTTTTAGAAATCACTAAATACATGGTGCAGGTGGCAGAGAGAGAGGGATGTCCGTTATCTTTCACTGACACAATGAGGTTCTGTTTCATGGTGTGAGATTCAGAAATGTCCCGCTGTGTCCTGATCTCTCCGCTGTGGAGACCAATAGTGAAAAGTCCCGGATCAGTGGATTTGACTATATGATAGGACAGCCAGGCGTTCTGGCCAGAGTCCGCGTCCATCGCTATCACCTTGGAAACCAGGGAGCCTCCGTGCGCAGCTTTGGGTACAAGCTCGGTCATGAAGGATTTCCCCTCCGGGGCGGGGTACAGTATCTGAGGATAGTTGTCATTCACATCTGTTATGAACACACTGACAGTGACGTTGCTGCTGAGCGGAGGAGAACCGTTGTCTCTGGCCACCACGTGGACTTTAAAACTCCTGAACTGCTCATAATCAAACGACCTCACAGCGTGGATCACCCCCGTGTCTCCGTTAACGGATAAAAACGAGGACACAGGGACACCGTTCACCTCATCAGGTAAGAGAGAATAAATCACTGTTCCGTTCTGTCTCCAGTCTGGGTCCCGTGCAGTAACAGAACACACGGAGGAACCGGGTTTGTTATTTTCAGTCACTTGGGCTTTATAGGACTGTTCCTCAAACACAGGTGGGTTGTCGTTGACGTCAGCTAAAGATAACTGAACACTTTTAGAGGAGGACAGAGGTGGAGAGCCCTCGTCGGTGGCAGTGATTGTAATATTGTAATCAGACACTAGTTCACGGTCCAGTTCGCCCGTGGTCACCAGAGAATAGTAGTTTTTGATGGATGGCACCAGCTTAAAGGGAACGTTTTGCTGAATGGAGAAGCGGACCTGTCGGTTATTCTCAGAGTCTCTATCCTGCACGTTAATGATGCCCACCTCTGTACCAGGTGACGCGTTCTCAGGTATGGGGTTAATCAGAGATTGTAGATATATCACAGGAGCGTTGTCATTAATATCTGTGATGTCTATTATGACTTTAGAATATGATGCTAACCCTAAACCATCCTTAGCTTGAATGCGCAATTCAAATGAAGACACCTCTTCATAGTCAATAGATCCAATAACTCTGATTTCACCCATTTTCGAATTGATGAAAAACATGTTCTTATCCTCCTCTGAAATATGGCCGAAGTCATAGGTAACTTCCCCATTCACTCCGTCATCTGCATCTGTAGCACTCACTGTAACCACTACAGTATCTAACGGAGAGTTTTCAGGCAGACTGGCTTTATAGACGGCCTGGTTAAACACTGGGGCGTTATCGTTAGCATCCAGTACAGTGACGTGTATGACTACGGTACCGGATCTTTGTGGTGTGCCTCCGTCAGATGCAGATAGCAATACTGTTAAATCCCGTTCCTGCTCACGATCAAGCTCTTTGTCCAGGACTAGTTCAATGACATTTGTATCAACACTCAAAATGAAATGACCATTACTTTGTAACGTATAGCTTTGGACTGCATTCTGTGCTACATCTGCATCGTGGGCCTCTTCTAATAAGAAACGGGCTCCTTTAAAAGCTGATTCTCTTATCTCTAGTTTTATCAATTCATCTTTAAATTGCGGGGAGTTGTCATTTATATCTTGAACATGAAGACTGATACGGTGAAGCTCCAAAGGATTCTCCAACACAAGTTCCTGTTTTAAAACGCACGACGCCTTTTTGCCACAAAGCCCCTCTCTGTCAATCCTCTCCGCAACAATCAAATCTCCGCCATTCATGTTAATGTCACAATACCGCTTGCGATTTCCTTCAGTATCAATTCGGGCCTTACGAGGGGACAGTCTGCTCGCCGCCAGCCCGAGATCCTTGGCTATATTTCCAATAACAGATCCTCGTTTCATCTCCTCCGGAAAAGAATAGCTCACGTCTCCATAGGCGGAGTGCAGCGGTAGAAGAAAGAAAGAAAAGCAGAAGACCAGGGCTGACATTGAGAATCCTTTGTTCAGCATCCTTAGACTTCCAACGACATCCATATATATAGTTAAACAGATCGATGTAAGGAGAAAGTATTCCACAAAAAGATCAACATTCACTAGATTATCAAAATCAAAATGTGTGCGCAGTCTGACCGTTTACCCCTATTATTTTACGTAGTGAAAAGAAACCAGAGCTTTGTTAATGACAACAGCAATGGGTGGAGAGCTGTGTCTATTCTACCTCCGCTGGTGAACAGCGACACTATGAGGACCCTTCAGAAATTCCCCATATTTACCCGTACACATTGGCATTGGTCTAAATAGGCCTACATTTCAATAAAAGCAGTAAGTTAACTGTATTTTCCTCATCAAACATTGAAAACATGATGTGTGTCCCCAGCATATGGGAAGAAAGAAAAAAGGGAAGAAAAAAAGGTAATAGGCTAGCTCTGCTGTTAAACTAGAATAAAACACGCTAAAGGAAAGTAATAGGCTAGCTCTGCTGTTAAACTAGAATAAAACACGCTAAAGGAAAGTAATAGGCTAGCTCTGCTGTTAAACTAGAATAAAACACGCTAAATGAAGGAAAGTAATAGGCTAGCTCTGCTGTTAAACTAGAATAAAACACGCTAAAGGAAGGAAAGTAATAGGCTAGCTCTGCTGTTAAACTAGAATAAAACACGCTAAAGGAAGGAAAGTAATAGGCTAGCTCTGCTGTTAAACTAGAATAAAACACGCTAAAGGAAAGTAATAGGCTAGCCCTGCTGTCAAACTAGAATAAAACACGCTAAAGGAAAGTAATAGGCTAGCCCTGCTGTCAAACTAGAATAAAACACGCTAAAGGAAAGTAATAGGCTAGCCCTGCTGTCAAACTAGAATAAAACACACTAAAGGAAGGAATGTAATAGGCTAGCTCTGCTGCCAAACTAGAATAAAACATGCGAAAGGAAAGTAATAGGTTAGCCCTGCTGTAAAACTAGAATAAAACACGCTAAAGGAAGGAAAGTAATAGGCTAGCTCTGCTGTCAAACTAGAATAAAACACGCTAAAGGAAAGTAATAGGCTAGCCCTGCAGTCAAACTAGAATAAAACACGTTAAAGGTAGGAAAGTAATAGGCTAGCTCTGCTTTCAAACTAGAATAAAACACGCTAAAGGAAGGAAAGTAATAGGCTAGCTCTGCTGTCAAACTAGAATAAAACACTCTAAAGGAAGTAAACTAATAGGCTAGCTCTGCTGTCAAACTAGAATAAAACACGCTAAAGGAAGGAAAGTAATAGGCTAGCTCTGCTGTCAAACTAGAATAAAACACGCTAAAGGAAAGTAATAGGCTAGCTCTGCTGTTAAACTAGAATAAAACACGCTAAAGGAAGGGATGTAATAGGCTAGCCCTGCTGTCAAACTAGAATAAAACACGCTAAAGGAAGGAAAGTAATAGGTTAGCCCTGCTGTTAAACTAGTTGTTCCCAAACCATTCCCAAACCAAATTTAGTCAATCACAAATCAAACAAAATAATATAATTTGCGAATACTGCCTTGAAATTAATATGTTTGATTTCAAAGCATGACATAAAACACATTAATCATATGTGGAGCTAAAATGCATTGGAAAATATGATCACGGGACAGATGAAATTCTAAATATACTAGTCCTGTGGAAATAGTGCTTTCACCATGTATCACAAAAACACTTTAGATATTGTCAAATCTGTTAAATGTGAAACACCTGCTAGACAGCCTCTAGAGTTATAAGGCTACTAACACAGTTTAAGCCTACTTCTGGGGACCTCAGAGAATTGTGCCCCATCTTGGGATTAAAAGGGTCGAACAAAAGATGCAATTTGATGTAAATCATTGACACAAAATGTGCATGCAGTTAGATGATTGTCTACAGCTAAATGGCACCCAAAAGCAGTGGGTGGAGAACTGGATCTATTCAAACACAGCTGGTGAACAGCGAGACAGTGAGTACACATGCACACGGACATAATTAAATAGGCATAATCAACAGAAATGGGATTTTCTGCATGTTCAGCACCATGGACAGCAACACGTTGAAGCCTCAAGTTGCTCTTCAGTCACCCAAACCACTTATACAAAGACAGTATCAATCTTTTTTAATAACCTCTTCCCATGGAGCAAAAAAATAGAAATCTAGTAAACAGAGCAAAACTCTTTTATCATCCCATTTCCTGAAACCTCAAAATGGTGCTGCGTGTACGTGATAAAGATGAGCAAAAAATATTGTATAAAATAAATCATTCAAATACTGACTTATAATATTGTACACAAATAAAAGGGAAATTCTATAATGTCATACTAATACAATTGCTCAGAGAAAAACATTTTGTATAACAAGTAATACAAAAATCTCAAAACATTAGTTGTAATAAATAATTGTCAGCCCTGTTTTCAATACTTTTTGCAGCCTCCCCTTGCAGTGACAACGGTATCTTAGCCTTTTCTATAAAATAAAAAATATGAGATTTGAGAACACATTGGGAGGAATCTTAGACCATTCCTCTCTACAGAATATTTCAAGATCCTCGATATCCTTAGATCTGCTCTTATAGTACTTTCCTCTTCAATTCAAACCACAGGTTTTCAATGGGGTTCAAGTCCGAAGACTGAGATGACCATTGCAAAATGTTGACTTTATGGTCAATGAACCATTTCTTTGTGGATTTTGATGTGTGCTTAGGGTCGTTGTCTTGCTGGAAGATCCACCTGCGGTCGAGTTTCAGCTTCCTAGCAGAGGCAACCAGGTTTTTGGCTAAAATGTCCTGGTATTTGCTACCTTATAGTAGGTATGAGTTTTTTTCTGCATTGCATCCTTCTTTCGAGCCAAACTGGTGTGCGTGGCCAAAGAGCTCTATTTTGCGTCTCTTCTGACCATAGCATCTGGTGCCAATCCAAGTGCCAATGCCGTTTAGGAAACTCCACGCTTTTACATTTGTTTATTGCCCTCAATAAGGGCTTTCTATGGAAACCCTTCCAAATAGCCCATTGGCATAGAAGTGGCATCTAATTGTAGATTTGGAGACTTGGTGACCCCAAGATGTGACTTTTCTTTTCCCCCCGAACCATCTTCCTCACTGTGCGTGGGGACAAGATACACTTGCATCCTCTTCCATGTAAGTTAGGCAAATTATTGCCCTAATATGGATAAGTGGTATATTTGGTTTTCCAGTAGTGTTTTTTTTAGACCTAATTACTGATATATGAAAGTCAACAACGATTTGTCTCTCTCTTCATTTGTGAGTTTGTTGCCTTTCCCCCTGGTGATGGACGACAAAGGACTTGACATGTGTGTTAACTCATTTTTATACCCAAGGGAAACAGGAAGCCATGGAAAGCCACAATACAGTTTATGAAGATGAGATCAACTTTTTTTTAAGTAGAATGTTAATGCAGATTTAAATTTAGTTTGATTTATTCACGAGAATCATGGCGCTGGCAAAAATATTGACACCAATCTTTTTGAGATTTTATTTTTTACTTGTTACACACAATCTTTTTCGCATTTATGGGAGTATAAATTAATATAATTTTGCACACAATAGCTCTGTATTTGTATGATTTATTTCATGCAGTCTTCGTTGCTCATCTTCATCAAGGCTGTCAATAATTTTGGAGGTGACTGTAATCACTGTAGGAGCAAACTCACTCCTGAGTGGCGCAGCGGTCTAAGGCACTGCATCTCAGTAATAAAGGTGTCACTACAGACCCTGGTTTGTTTCCAGGCTGCATCACAACTGGCCGTGATTGGGAGTCACATAGGGCGGCGCACAATTGGCCCAGCGTCGTCCAGGTTAGGGTTTGGCCGGGGTTGGCCGTCATAGTGAATAAGAATTTGTTCTTAACTGACTTGCCTAGTTAAATAAATAAACTAACACCATCACAACTCCGATTATATATCAACACCTCAATATTTCTCACTTCAACTGAGTGCGTCAAAAATATCATTTAACAGGAGACTTTACAAATGACATCAAACCTGGAGCCTATCAACCTGCCTATACACTGTCAAACTTTTCCCTGTAAATGTACAGAATGATATTATCAGCAGAGTTGCCAGGCAAATACTGTCATTGTAAATGTTTTACAGTAAATATTTTAATACTGGGATTAATTAATTAAATTCATTGAGGGTTTTGTATTTTACAGTATTTTAGTGTAATTCCTTGGGATTGGTGCAGCAGGTTGGCTGCTAGGTAATGCGTTTCCATATTACAGCATATCAAACAAATATATATGAATAATTGGTGTTTAAAATCACTTGCACTTAACAAAGACTTCCAAATGTTCAGTGACTACAGGGAAAAACAGACAAAGAACAAAACAAATACTCAACCATTAAAGGTTAGATGCTTGCTGCCACTCCAATCTGTCCCCTACACATATTGAATATGTGCCTCAAAATATGTTAATGAGCAAGACACAACCATACCCACTAGAGGTCAAAAGGTTTTTGGCAAGCAAAAATATGATAGGGTAATATATTCATATATTCTGTGGGGTGGAAATATAGTACAATGTTAACTTATTTACAGTAATGTACTGTTAAACCAACGTTTTATTGGAATTGAGGGATCATCTACCATTTACCAGTTACGCCTAATATCACCCAGAGGGCATCATATTTATGGCTATATACTGGAAACAGGTAATACAGTAAATTGCTGTTATTTTTATTGTATAATACTGTAAAAACAACAATGTATGTAACCAAAGAAAAGCATAATTACAACACTAATTCAAAACCTACAGTATATTGCGTGCTGGTTTGTGGGGGATAGGTGTTGGGAGAGAGAGAGACAAAGAGAGAAAGAGAAGGAGATGGAGTTAACATTGGGATTGGGTACAATCTTAGATCTATGATCAGGGGCAAATCTATTCAGGGTAAGGAATTAATAGTCTGAACCTCATGTGTCTTACATGAGGTTGGTGCCTGAAACTGAACATTCTAATCTACAGTAGGCATAAACTATTACTGTAAAGAGAACATGGAGTATAATACAAGAGACTTCCAATTACAATGAATAAAAAGCATTTTTCAGCATTTTACCCATAATGGAGTGAAATCTATAGAATGTAAGCTATTGTGTAAAACACATTTAACAACCATCTGTCTCTTTCTGTTGCAAATACAGACTGACAATGTAGACAAACATTGGAAAAGGAATGTATTGCTGTGAAAAGTTTGATTTTCTATAGGACAAAGGATTTTGCTCTAATTGGCGCTTTAATTGTTTTGCTAAGCATGACACCTGAACATGTATGGAAAAGTATAGCCTCGATTTAATAAAACAAAAAACCAATAGTATATTTTTGTTTACAATAAAGTCCTACCTCTGGTGACCCTTCGGAGTCGTCAAGATCTTCAGTAAAGTCATTTGGAGTTTTTCTCAGAGTCTGGTCTGCAGGCAGCGTGTTGTCACTGTAAGATGTGAGGAACTTGAAGTCACTTGTTCGCGAACCCGTCGTCAGGTATGCATCATAATTGTAAGTGCTGCGGAGAGTTCCTGCGCCATCCACCTCTGTGTAGTTGGTAGGGAGATACGCGCTGGGGATGGCGACCGCTCCATCAAACAACAGTCTGGGCTTTCTCCTGCGGCAAAACCTCACGGACAGGATGACAATGATGAATGTGAGGAAAAAGGTGGAGACGGACACCAGCGCGATGATCAGATAAGAGGTGAGTTTGGAATTGCTCTCATCATAAGATACATCTTTCAGTTCTGGCACTTCAGCCAAGTTATCAGAAATCACTAAATAGATGGTACAGGTGGCAGAGAGAGAGGGCTGTCCGTTATCTTTCACTGACACAATGAGGTTCTGTTTCATGCTGTCAGATTCAGAAATGTCCCGCTGTGTCCTGATCTCTCCATTGTGGAGACCAATAGTGAAAAGTCCCGGTTCAGTGGATTTGACAATATGATAGGACAGCCAGGCGTTCTGGCCAGAGTCCGCGTCCACCGCAATCACCTTGGAAACCAGAGAGCCCCCATGCGCAGCTTTGGGGACCAGCTCCGTCATGAAGGATTTACCCTCCGGGGCGGGGTATAGTATCTGAGGAGAGTTGTCATTCACATCCGTTATGAACACACTGACCGTGACGTTGCTGCTGAGGGGAGGAGAACCGTTGTCTCTGGCCACCACGTGGACTTTAAAACTCCTGAACTGCTCGTAATCAAACGACCTCACAGCGTGGATCACCCCCGTTTCTCCGTTAACGGATAAAAGCGAGGACACAGGAACACCGTTCACCTCACCAGGTAAGAGAGAATAAATCACTGTTCCGTTCTGTCTCCAGTCTGGGTCCCGTGCAGTAACAGAACACACGGAGGAACCGGGTTTGTTATTTTCAGTCACGTGGGCTTTATAGGACTGTTCCTCAAACACAGGTGGGTTGTCGTTGACGTCAGCTACAGATAACTGAACACTTTTAGAGGAGGATAGAGGTGGAGAGCCCTCGTCGGTGGCAGTGATTGTAATGTTGTAATCAGACACTAGTTCACGGTCCAGTTCGCCCGTGGTCACCAGAGAATAGTAGTTTTTGATGGATGGCACCAGTTTAAAGGGAAGGTTTTGCTGAATGGAGCAGCGGACTTGTCGGTTATTCTCAGAGTCTCTATCCTGCACGTTAATGATGCCCACCTCTGTACCAGGTGACGCGTTCTCGGGTATGGGGTTTGTCAGAGATTGTAGATAAATCACAGGGGCGTTGTCATTAATATCAGTGATTTCTATTATCAACGTAGAGTAGGATGCTAATCCTAAACCGTCCTTTGCGCTGATCTGCATTTCATATGATGACTCCTTTTCATAATCTATTGGACCAACAACTGTAATTTTTCCAGTCTCATGATCAAGAGAAAATACATTGCTATTTTCATCTGAAACGTCATCAAATTCATAAGTAACTTCACCATTCAATCCCTCATCTGCATCCGTAGCACTCACTGTAACCACTACAGTATTTAAAGGAGAGTTTTCAGGCAGACTGGCTTTATAGACGGCCTGGCTAAACACTGGGGCGTTATCGTTAGCATCCAGTACATTGACGTGTATGACTACAGTACCTGATTTCTGCGGAGAGCCTCCGTCCATCGCTGTAAGCAATAACTTGATTTCATGGTGCCCCTCGCGGTCTAGCTCTTTGTCTAACACTAACTCGCTGTATTTGCGTCCACCACTTTTGGTTTTGACATTCAAAATAAAATGTTCATTTCTTTGTAGTGTATAGCTCTGAACCGTATTCTGTCCTATATCAGCATCATGGGCCTCATCTAGAGAAAAACGAACACCTTTGACTGCTGATTCACTAATTTCCATGTTGAAAATATCCTTTTTAAACTGTGGGGAATTATCATTTATATCTTGGACATGAAGACTAATACGGTGAAGCTCCAACGGATCTTCAAGCACAAGTTCCTGTTTTAATACGCACGAAGCCTTCTTGCTACAAAGCCCATCTCTGTCAATCCTTTCAGCTATAGTAAAATCTCCCGTATTCAGATTAATGTCACAATACCGTTCGTGTTTCCCTTCGGTATCAATACGGGCCTTACGAGCGGACAGTCTGCTCGTCTCCAGCCCGAGATCATTGGCTATATTTCCAATAACAGATCCGCGTTTCATCTCCTCCGGAAAAGAATAGCTCACGTCTCCATAGGCGGAGTGCAGCGGTAGAAGAAAGAAAGCAACGCTGCAGACCAGACCTGTCACCGAGATTCCTTTGTGACCCATCCTGGGATTAAAAACGTCAAAACACAATATGGCCTTGATAATACAATGTGAACAAATAGTATTCCACAAAAATATTCAGCTTGATGAAAATAATATCCTCAAAATGTTCAAGCAATCTAACCGCGTCCAATATTTTCTGCAGAATGACACCCGAGCACCCGAGTCTTGTTACAACACCAGTGGGTGGAGAACTGGATCTATCCAAACACACCTGGTGAACAGCGACACAGTCAGTACTCAACAGAAATTACATTATTTACTCACAGATTTCTTAATGTTTTTCTGGCAGATGGTTATAAATACGCTTAAGTAAGTTTATTTGGTCAATTAACTATTGGAAAACGAAAGAGAAACATAGAAAACGATAGGATATTAAACCATACAAACATAAATTATTAAAATCACCCCCCCCCCCCCCTCTTTTTTCATCATTTAAGATCAGGTATACTATGAATATAAAATACAACACATGTGCAAGAGAGACAACAAAGCAATATATCCGTTGTTGGTCCTCAGCCAGAGCAAACTCATAACTGCTATAGAAAAAAACAGAGCAAGGGAAGGAATAAGAATATGAAGGTCAAACAGCGATCAATATTAAAGCCTACTGGTTCAAATAGGATTTTAGACATTTCAGCACCATGGACAGTGACAGTGCGAGGACTCTCGTTGCTCTTCAGACGCTCTCACGACGCTTCTCTGGAATACTTTACTTATAGAAATAAGGGCATTAAAATCACACAGTGATAGCCATTGTTCCAATGTTAAGAACAAAGTGTTTGTGTTTTTAACTAGTAGAAACGTCAACATGTGACGATATTTGTAATTATGTATATATTATAGGCAGCCAACTTAGTGTTATTAGTTGCATATTTATTTGCATTTGTTGGAGGCCCATTAGTAGGAGTATTACAACTTTTTTATGCTCAGAATTGACCTTTTATTATTATTATTTGTATTTACTTGTTAGCATTATTAGACCGTAGTTGCCATATTATAAGTATTGTTTTTTGGGGGGTTGTTTTTTTATTTGGACATTCTTTAAACCGAGAAGGTGCATCTCAAGAGATTTCATCCTTTAAAATGTCTAATAAATTATTATCTCTCAAAATACAGTAGTTCTATTTTCGAGCCTCTTTCCAAACAGGTTTTCACTCCTCCAGTGCCAAACACACAGTAGCAATTAATTGTCAGTACAACCCTAATCAGAAAACCGAGAAGCGACTGAAGTCTATTATCTGAAAAATCCACCGATTCTATCAATTACAAAAAGAGCATATACGATGTTACAACTCTAGCAAACCACATATATTCGCACCTCGGGATTTTGCAATTAAATTGCGACGGGTCTGAAATAATAATCTAAAACATTTCAAATTGAATGAAACTGAAGTATACATAATTTCCTTAATAGACAAGCTGGGTTAACGATGAAAAGTGGTTTCTCCAACAACAACAAAAATATTACACAAAGCAGATTAGCTGCAATGTTTAAATAATATAGCCCCAATCTATCATATAAGCCTAAAAAAACAAATCCGTTATTATTTCCATTAAAAGCCTACCTCTGGGGACCCTTCCGAGTCGTCAAAATCTTCAGAAAAGTCGGTTGGAGTTTTTCTCAGAGTCTGGTCCGCGGGCAGTGTGTTTTCGTTGTACGATGTGAGGAACTTGAAGTCACTTGTTCGCGAACCCGTCGTCAGGTATGCGTCATAATTGTAAGTACTGCGGACAGTTCCTGCGCCATCCACCTCTGCGTAGTTGGGAGGGAGATACGCACTGGGGATGGCGACCGCTCCGTCAAACAACAGTCTAGGCTTTCTCCTGCGGCAAAACCTTACGGCCAGGATGACAATGATGAAGGTGAGGAAAAAGGTGGAGACAGACACCAGCGCGATGATCAGATAAGAGGTGAGTTTGGAATTGCTCTCATCATAAGAGACATCTTTCAGTTCTGGCACTTCAGCCAAGTTATCAGAAATCACTAAATAGATGGTACAGGTGGCAGAGAGAGAGGGCTGTCCGTTATCTTTCACTGACACAATGAGGTTCTGTTTCATGCTGTCAGATTCAGAAATGTCCCGCTGTGTCCTGATCTCTCCGCTGTGGAGACCAATAGTGAAAAGTCCCGGATCTGTGGATTTGAGTATGTGATAGGACAGCCAGGCGTTCTGGCCGGAGTCTGCGTCCACAGCTATCACCTTGGAAACCAGAGAGCCCCCGTGCGCAGCTTTGGGGACCAGTTCCGTCATGAAGGAGATGCCCTCCGGGGCGGGGTACAGAATCTGAGGAGAGTTGTCATTCACATCCGTTATGAACACACTGACCGTGACGTTGCTGCTGAGCGGAGGAGAACCGTTGTCTCTGGCCACCACGTGGACTTTAAAACTCCTGAACTGTTCATAATCAAACGACGTCACAGCGTGGATCACCCCCGTGTCTCCGTTAACGGATAAAAACGAGGACACAGGAACACCGTTCACCTCACCAGGTAAGATAGAATAAATCACTGTTCCGTTCTGTCTCCAGTCTGGGTCCCGTGCAGTAACAGAACACAGGGAAGACCCGGGTCTATTAGTTTCAGTCACGTGGGCTTTATAGGACTGTTCCTCAAACACAGGTGGGTTGTCGTTGACGTCAGCTACAGATAACTGAACACTTTTAGAGGAGGACAGAGGTGGAGAGCCCTCGTCGGTGGCAGTGATTGTAATGTTGTAATCAGACACTAGTTCACGGTCCAGTTCGCCCGTGGTCACCAGAGAATAGTAGTTTTTGATGGATGGCACCAGCTTAAAGGGAAGGTTTTGCTGAATGGAGCAGCGGACCTGTCGGTTATTCTCAGAGTCTCTATCCTGCACGTTAATGATGCCCACCTCTGTACCAGGTGACGCGTTCTCAGGTATGGGGCTAGTCAGAGATTTGAGATATATCACAGGAGCGTTGTCATTAACATCAGTAATTTCTATTATCACGTTGGCATATGATGCTAAACCTAAACCGTCCTTCGCTTTCACGCGCAGCTCAAAGGACTGAACCTCTTCAAAGTCAACAGAACCGATAACTTTAATTATTCCTCCCTTACGGTCTATAGAAAATACTTTTTTATCATCATCTGAAATGTGATCGAAATCATATGTCACCTCTCCATTAACTCCCTCATCTGCATCCGTAGCACTCACTGTAACAGCTACAGTATCTAAAGCATAGTTTTCAGGCAGACTGGCTTTATAGACCGCCTGGTTAAACACTGGGGCGTTATCATTAGCATCCAGTACAGTGACGTGTATGACTACAGTACCTGATCTCTTCGGAGAGCCTCCGTCCATCGCTGTAAGCAATAATTTAATATCCTGCTTTACTTCACGGTCAAGCTTTTCATCTAGAACAAGCTCAACATTGTTACTCTCAACGGACAACACAAATTTGTCATTCTTTTCTAGAGTGTATATTTGAACTGAGTTCTTCCCTATGTCCGCGTCATGAGCCTCTCCTAATAAAAAACGAAATCCTTTCTCCGCGGATTCCCTTATCTCTATATCTATCATGTCATCATTAAATTGTGGCGAATTGTCATTAATATCTTGAACATGAAGAGTAATGCGGTGCAGCTCCAAAGGATTCTCCAATATAAGTTCCTGGTTTAAAACGCACGAAGCCTTCTTGCCACAAAGCCCATCTCTGTCAATCCTTTCGGCAGCATTTACATCGCCGTTACTCAGATTAATGTCACAATACCGTTTGCGGTTCCCTTCGCTATCAATACGGGCCTTACGAGCGGATAGTCTGCTCGCCTCCAGCCCGAGATCATTGGCTATATTTCCAATAACAGATCCGCGTTTCATCTCCTCCGGAAAAGAATAGCTCACGTCTCCATAGGCGGAGTGCAGCGGTAGAAGAAAGAAAGCAAAGCCGCAGACCAGACCTGTCACCGAGATTCCTTTGTGACCCATCCTGAGATTAAAAACGTCAAATAACCACCTTACAGTTAGACAGATCGATGTAATGAAAAATTATTCGACAAAACCATGAAAATTCCCTATATTATCAACAAAGAATATGTGCATCTACCTCAACTGTTATCTGCAGTGAAACGGCATCAGAGCTTTGTCAATGAAAACAGCAATGGGTGAAGAGCTACATATACTGTACCTCCGCTAGTGAACAGCGACACTGTGAGTACCCGTCCAAAATTACACATAGTGTACACATACACGCTGACATTGCGCTAAATACATATTTAAAAGTAGTAGGTAAACATTGGAAACATGATGTGTGCCCTTAGCATAAGGAAAGGCATAACCAAATAGGCACAGGAAACAACATAAAACCACAATCACTAATTTCCCTAAAACCATTCGCACTCTCGAGTAAAGTATATGCCAGGTTGAAATTAACTACTATTTACCAAATGGTAGCTAGGCCTATAAAGTCTGAAGAGTCATTGGTGAAATGCACAAAGCCAGTGAGTAGAACTGTCAAGGAAGATATAGCTGAAGTCAGAAGTTTACATGCAGTACACCTTAGCCAAATATATTTAAACTCAGTTTTTCACAATTCCTGACATTTAATCCTAGTAAAAAGTCCCAGTCTTAGGTCAGTTAGGATCACCACATTATTTTAAGAATGTGACATGGTAGAATAATAGTAGAGTGAAGGATTTATTTCAGCTTTTATTTCTTTCATCACATTCCCAGTGGGTCAGAAGTTGACATACCGCCAATTAGCATTTGGTAGAATTGTCTTTAAAATGATTCACTTGGGTCAAATGTTTCAGGTAACCTTCCACAAACTTCCCACAATAAGTTAGGTGAATTTTGGCACATTCCTCCTGACAGAGCTGGTGTAACTGAGTCAGGTTTGAAGACCTCCTTGCCCGTACACACTTTTTCAGTTCTGCACACAAATCTTCTTTAGGGTTGAGGTCAGGGCTTTGTTATGGCCACTCCAATACCTTGACTTTGTTGTCCTCAAACCATTTTGCCACAACTTTGGAAGTATGCTTGGGGTCATTGTCCATTTGCAAGACCCATTTGCGACCAAGCTTTAACTTCCTGACTGATGTCTTGAGATGTGGCGTCAATATATCCACATCATTTTCTTTCCTCGTGATGCAATCTATTTTGTGAAGAGCACCAGTCCCTCCTGCAACAAAGCACCCCCACAACACGATGCTGCCACCCCCGTGCTTCACGGTTGGGATGGTGTTCTTCGGCTTGCAAGCCTCCCCCTTCTTCCTCCAAACATAAAGATGGTCATTATGGCCAAACAGTTCTATTTTTGTTTCATCAGACCAGAGGAAATTTCTCTAAAAAGTACGATCTTTGTCCCCATATGCAGTTGCAAACTGTAGTCTGGCTTTTTTATGGCGGTTTTGGAGCAGTGGCTTCTTCCTTGCTGAGCGGCCTTTCAGGTTATGTCGATATAGGACTTGTTTAACTGTGGATATAGATACTTTTGTAACTTTTGATACTTCCTCCAGCATCATCACAAGGTCTTTTGCTGTTGTTCTGGGATTGATTTGCACTTTTCGCACCAACGTACGTTCATCTCTAGAAGACAGAGCGCGTCACTTTCCTGAGCGGTATGACAGCTGCGTGGTCCCATGGTGTTTATACTTGCATACTATTGTTTGTACAGATGAACGTGGTACCTTCAGGCATTTGGAAATTGCTCCCAAGGATGAACCAGACTTGTGGAGGTCTACAATTATTTTTCTGAGGTCTTGGCTGATTTCTTTTGATTTTCCCATTATGTCAAGCAAAGAGCACAGAGTTTGAAGGTAGGCCTTGAAATACATCCACAGGTACACCTCCAATTGACTCAAATGATATAAATTAGCTATCAGACGCTTCTAAAGCCATGACGTCAATTGCTGGAATTTTCCAAGCTGTTTAAAGGCACAGTCAACTTACTGTATGTAAACTTCTGACCCACTGGAATTGTGATACAGTGAATTGTAAGTGAAATTATCTGTCTGTAAACATGTGTTGTAAAAATTACTTGTGTCATGCACAATGTAGATATCCTAACTGACATGCCAAAACTACAGTTTGTTAACAAGAAATTTGCGGAGTGGTTGAAAAACGAGTTTTAATGACTCCAACCTAAGTGTATGTAAACATCTGTGTTCAACTGTAAGTGATAGGCCTACTGTCAATCAAAAATAATAGACGCAACAGGCTTTACAAAATAAAAACACGAGCGTTTCAACACAATGGACAGCGACACTCCGATACAGTTCTGTACTTTTCTCAACATTGTGCTCTCTACACGTTGTTCTTTAGCCTTACGAGGGTACATACAATCAACGGTTCCGCATAGAACCAGGCTATAACACGCTCTCTGTAATATTAAAACTGGGCGGTAGGCTGTGAGGGAGAATTCATTTTTGTTTATCAGTCCCAAACCAAACGTACCCAAACACAATGCAAAGAACATAATATCATCTGGGATGTCTGCCTTGAAATGAGGAGGGTTGTTTCAAAGCAGAAAATAAAACACTTACATCATATTTGAAAATACAAACATGGGACAGATAATGAATGCAAATCTACATATAGGAGACCTGTGGAAACAGTGTTTTCATCATGAATCACAAAAACAGTTTTGAAATTGTGGCTACAAGTGTAAAACCTGCTACAGAGCAGCGGCACCCCGTCATTCAGGGAAAAGCCCCACCTGTTTTGAGCTCCAGCTGTTTAGCCAAAAAAGTAAATACTGCATATTCAGTACCAGACAAAAGTTTGGACACACCTACTCACTCAAAGGTTTTTCTTAATGTTTTACTATTTTCTACATTGTAGAATAATAGGGAAGACATCAAAACTATGAAATAACACATATGGAATCATGTTGTAACCAAAAAAGTGTTAAACAAATCATAATATGTTTTATATTTGAGATTACTCAAAGTAGTCACCCTTTGCCTTGATGACAGCTTTGCACACTCTTGGCATTCTCTCAACCAGCTTCATGAGGTAGTCACCTGGAATGCATTTCAATTAACCTGCGTGCCTTGTTAAAAAGTTAATTTGGAGATTTTTCCCCCTCTTAATGCATTTGAGCCAATCAGTTGTGCTGTGACAAGGTAGGCGTGGCATACAGAATATTTGGTAGAAGACCAAGTCCATATTATGGCAAGAACAGCTCGAAAATAAGCAAAGAGAAACAACATTCCATCATTACTTTAGGACATGAAGGTCAGTCAATGCATTACATTTCAAGAACTTTGAAAGTTTCTTCAAGTGCAGTCACAAAAACCACCAAGCTCCATGATGAAACTGGCTCTCATGAGGACTGCCACTGGAATGGAAGACCCAGAGTTACCTCTGCTGCAGCTCCATGATGAAACTGGCTCTCATGATGACTGCCACATGAATGGAAAACCCAGAGTTAACTGCACATCAGATTGCAGCCCAAATAAATGCTTCCCAGAGCTCCAGTAACAGACGCATCTCAACATAAACTGTTCAGAGGAGACTGTGTGAATCAGGCCTTCATGGCTAAATTTCTGCAAAGAAACCACTACTAAAGGACACCAATAAGACAAAGACACTTGTTTGGGCCAAGAAACATGAGCAATTCACATTACACTGGTGGAAATCTGTCCTTTGGTATGATGAGTCCAAATTGGAGACTTTTGGTTCCAACCCTGTGTCTTTGTGAAACGCAAAGAGGTGAACGTGTGATTTCTGCATTTGTGGATCACACCGTGAAGCATGGAGGAAGAGGTGTGATGGTGTTTTGCTGGTGACAATGTTGGTGATTTAGTTTGAATTCAAGGCACACTTAACCAGCTTGGCTGCCACAGCCCTCTGCAGCGATGCGCCATCCCATCTGGTTTGCGCTTAGTGGGACTATCACTTTTTTTTCAACAGGAAAATTACACAAAACACACCTCCAGGCTGTGTAAGGGTTATTTGACCAAGAACGAGAGTGATGGAGCGCTGGATTAGATGACTTGGCCTCCAAAATCACCCGACCTCAACCAAATTGAGATGGTTTGGAATGAGTTGGAGGAAAATAGTGAAGGAAAATCAGCCAACAAGTGCTCAGCACACACACAGCACACGAGACTGTTGGAAAAGCATTCCTCATGAAGCTGGTTGAGAGAATGCCAAGAGTGTGCAAAGCTGTCATCAAGGCAAAGGGTGGCTACTTTGAAGAATCTCAAATATAAAATATATTATGATTTGTTTAACACTTTTTTTGTTACTACATGATTCCATGTGTTATTTCATAGTTTTGATGTCTTCACTATTATTCGACAATGTAGAAATAGTAAAAATAAAGAAAAACCCTTGAATGAGTGTGTGTCCAATATTTTGACTGTTACTGTATATATATATATATATATATATATATATATATATACATACAGTGTGGCAAAAACGTATTTAGTCAGGCACCAATTGTGAAAGTTCTCCCACTTAAAAAGATGAGAGAGGCCTGCAATTTTCATCATAGGTACAGTTCAACCATGACAGACAAAATGAGAAAAAAAACGGACTTTCAACTCCCTCCAAAGATTTTCTATGGGGTTGAGATCTGGAGACTGGCTAGGCCTGTCATGTATTGTCATATTATGTCTTGTTCCTGTTCTTTCTCTTCACTCTGTCTCCCTCTGTTGGTCGTAATAGGTTACCTTCTCTTCCTCTCCTTCCCCCAGCTGCTCCTCATCTTCTCTAACTACCTTGTTCACCCTTTTCCCACCTGTTCCCTTTTTTCCCTCTGATTAGGTCTCTATTTCTCTCTCTGTTCCTGCTTCTGTCTTTGTCAGATTCTCGTTTGAGTTTCTCATGCCAGAACCAAACTATCGTCTCGTTTGCTTCAGCCTTGTCCTGTCCTGTCGGAATCTGCCTGTTCATCTGATGCTACGTGTGATCAGGTACCTCTGTCCTCTACAACCCAGCTATTCTCCTCTGCTGCTAGAAGGGGATTCTAACCCAGCTATTCTCCTCTGCTGCTAGAAGGGGAACTCTTCTGTGATATTCAGAAGGACTTTATGTTTCATTTGTCGCCCTCTCTGCGGGTTGTTTATTTTGCCATCATATACATTTGAAGAGGATCTATGTCTTACCTGTGTTTTGACATTAAAGGACTCTGTTTTTGTTAAACCGCTTTTGGGTCCTCACTCACGTGCATAACAGAAGAATCTGACCAAGAATGGACCCAGCGACTTCGGATCCTCTCCACTCAGCCGTCGAGATCCAGGGAGCGATGCTAGGCAGACACGAGCAGGAATTGTCTGCTGCTCGACATGCCGTTGAGACCCTGGCCGCCCAAGTCTCCAACCTCACAGAACAGATTCACCATCTCCGCCTCGATCCACCGGCCACTTCCAGGGCTTTCGAATCTCCGGAGCCCAGAATCAATAACCCGCCGTGTTACTCTGGGGAGCCCACTGAATGCCGCTCGTTCCTCACCCAGTGTGATATTGTGTTTTCTCTCCAGCCCAACACTTACTCCAGGAGCACAGCTCGTATCGCCTACGTCATATCTCTCCTTACTGGACGGGCTCGTGAGTGGGGCACGGCAATCTGGGAGGCGAGGGCTGAGTGTACTAACCAGTATCAGGACTTTAAGGAGGAGATGATACGGGTTTTTGATCGTTCTGTTTTTGGAGAGGAAGCTTCCAGGGTCCTGTCTTCCCTATGTCAAGGTAATCGATCCATAACAGATTACTCTATTGAGTTTCGCACTCTTGCTGCCTCCAGTGACTGGAACGAGCCGGCTTTGCTCGCTCGTTTTCTGGAGGGTCTCCGCGCGGAGGTAAAGGATGAGATTCTCTCCCGGGAGGTTCCTTCCAGCGTGGATTCCTTGATTGAACTCGCTATTCGCATAGAGCGACGGGTTGATCTTCGTCACCGAGCTTGTGGAAAGGAGCTCGCGTTCTCCGTTGCCCCCCTCTCCGCATCTCTACCATCTTCCTCCGCCGGCTCGGGTGCTGAGCCTATGCAGCTGGGGGGTATCCGCATCTCGACTAAGGAGAGGGAACGGAGAATCACTAACCGCCTCTGTCTCTATTGCGCTTCCGCTGGTCATTTTGTCACTTCATGTCCAGTAAAAGCCAGAGTTCATCAGTAAGCGGAGGGCTACTGGTGAGCGCTACTACTCTGGTCTCTCCTTCAAGATCCTGCACTACCTTGTCGGTCCATCTACGCTGGACCGGTTCGTCAGCTTCCTGCAGTGCCTTGATAGACTCTGGGGCGGAGGGCTGTTTTATGGACGAGACCTGGGCTCGGGAACATGACATTCCTCTCAGACAGTTAAGGGAGCCCACGGCCTTGTTCGCTTTGGATGGTAGTCCTCTCCCCAGGATTCAGCGTGAGACGCTACCTTTAACCCTCACTGTCTCTGGTAATCATAGCGAAACCCTTTCTTTTTTAATTTTTCGTTCACCTTTTACACCTGTTGTTTTGGGCCATCCCTGGCTAGTTTGTCATAATCCTTCTATTAATTGGTCTAGTAATTCTATCCTCTCCTGGAACGTCTCTTGTCATGTGAAATGTTTAATGTCTGCTATCCCTCCTGTTTCCTCTGTCTCTTCTTCACAGGAGGAGCCTGGTGATTTGACAGGGGTGCCGGAGGAATATCACGATCTGCGCACGGTGTTCAGTCGGTCCAGGGCCACCTCTCTTCCTCCACACCGGTCGTATGATTGTAGTATTGATCTCCTTCCGGGAACCACTCCCCCCCGGGGTAGACTATACTCTCTGTCGGCTCCCGAACGTAAGGCTCTCGAAGATTATTTGTCTGTAGCTCTTGACGCCGGTACCATAGTCCCCTCCTCCTCTCCCGCCGGAGCGGGGTTTTTTTTTGTTAAGAAGAAGGACGGGTCCCTGCGCCCCTGCATAGATTATCGAGGGCTGAATGACATAACAGTGAAGAATCGTTATCCGCTTCCTCTTATGTCTTCAGCCTTCGAGATCCTGCAGGGAGCCAGGTTTTTCACTAAGTTGGACCTTCGTAACGCTTACCATCTCGTGCGCATCAGGGAGGGGGACGAGTGGAAGACGACGTTTAACACTCCGTTAGGGCACTTTGAATACCGGGTTCTTCCTTTCGGCCTCGCTAACGCTCCAGCTGTCTTTCAGGCATTAGTCAATGACGTCCTGAGAGACATGCTGAACATCTTTGTTTTCGTTTACCTTGACGATATCCTGATTTTTTTCACCGTCACTCCAGATTCATGTTCAGCACGTTCAACGTGTCCTCCAGCGCCTTTTAGAGAATTGTCTTTTTGTGAAGGCTGAGAAGTGCACTTTTCATGCCTCCTCCGTCACATTTCTCGGTTCTGTTATTTCCGCTGAAGGCATTAAGATGGATCCCGCTAAGGTCCAAGCTGTCATTGATTGGCCCGTCCCTAAGTCACGCGTCGAGCTGCAGCGCTTTCTCGGCTTCGCGAATTTCTATCGTCGTTTCATCCGTAATTTCGGTCAGGTGGCAGCTCCTCTCACAGCCCTTGCTTCTGTCAAGACGTGCTTTAAGTGGTCTGTTTCCGCCCAGGGAGCTTTTGATCTCCTCAAGAATCGTTTTACATCCGCACCTATCCTTGTTAGACCTGACGTCTCTAGACAGTTCGTTGTCGAGGTTGACGCGTCAGAGGTGGGCGTGGGAGCCATTCTTTCTCAGCGCTCCCTCTCTGACGACAAGGTCCACCCTTGCGCGTATTTTTCTCATCGCCTGTCGCCGTCGGAACGTAACTATGATGTGGGAAACCGCGAACTGCTCGCCATCCGCTTAGCCCTAGGCGAATGGCGACAGTGGTTGGAGGGGGCGACCGTTCCTTTTGTCGTTTGGACTGACCATAGGAACCTTGAGTACAATCCGTTCTGCCAAACGACTTAATGCGCGTCAGGCTCGTTGGGCGCTGTTTTTCGCTCGTTTCGAGTTCGTGATTTCTTATCGTCCGGGCTCTAAGAACACCAAGCCTGATGCTTTATCTCGTCTCTTCAGTTCTTCAGTAGACTCCACTGACCCCGAGGGGATTCTCCCTGAGGGGCGTGTTGTCGGGTTGACTGTCTGGGGAATTGAGAGGCAGGTAAAGCAAGCACTCACTCACACTCCGTCGCCGCGCGCTTGTCCTAGGAACCTTCTTTTCGTTCCTGTTCCTACTCGTCTGGCCGTTCTTCAGTGGGCTCACTCTGCCAAGTTAGCCTGCCACCCCGGCGTTCGGGGTACGCTTGCTTCCATTCGCCAGCGTTTTTGGTGGCCCACCCGGGAGCATGACACGCGTCGTTTCGTGGCTGCTTGTTCGGTCTGCGCGCAGACTAAGTCCGGTAACTCCCCTCCTGCCGGCCGTCTCAGACCGCTTCCCATTCCCTCTCGACCGTGGTCTCACATCGCCTTAGATTTTATCACCGGACTGCCTTCGTCAGCGGGGAAGACTGTTATTCTTACGGTTGTCGATAGGTTCTCTAAGGCGGCTCATTTTATTCCCCTTGCTAAGCTCCCGTCTGCTAAAGAAACGGCACAAATCATCATCGAGAATGTTTTCAGAATTCATGGCCTTCCGTCAGACGTCGTTTCGGACAGGGGTCCGCAATTCACGTCTCAATTTTGGAGGGAGTTTTGCCGTTTGATTGGGTCTTCCGTCAGTCTCTCTTCCGGCTTTCACCCCCAGTCTAACGGTCAAGCAGAACGGGCCAATCAGACTATTGGTCGCATCTTACGCAGTCTTTCTTTTCGTAACCCTGCGTCTTGGTCAGAACAGCTCCCCTGGGCAGAATACGCCCACAACTCGCTTCCTTCGTCTGCGACCGGGCTATCTCCTTTTCAGAGTAGCCTCGGGTACCAGCCTCCGCTGTTCTCGTCTCAGTTCGCCGAGTCCAGCGTCCCCTCCGCTTAGGCTTTTGTCCAATGTTGCGAGCGCACCTGGAAGAGGGTCAGGTCTGCACTTTGCCGTTATAGGGCGCAGACTGTGAGAGCCGCTAATAAGCGTAGAACTAAGAGTCCTAGATATTGTCGCGGTCAGAGAGTTTGGCTCTCCACTCAGAACCTTCCCCTTAAGACAGCTTCTCGCAAGTTGACCCCGCGGTTCATTGGTCCGTTCCGTATTTCTCAGATCATTAATCCTGTCGCAGTGCGACTTCTTCTTCCGCGATATCTTCGTCGCGTCCACCCGGTCTTCCATGTCTCCTGTGTTAAGCCCGTTCTTCGCGCCCCCGCTCGTCTTCCCTCCCCCCCCCATCCTTGTCGAGGGCGCACCTATCTACAGGGTCCGTAAGATTTTGGACATGCGTCCTCGGGGCCGTGGTCATCAGTACCTAGTGGATTGGGAGGGGTACGGTCCTGAGGAAAGGAGTTGGGTTCCCTCTCGGGACGTGCTGGACCGTTCGCTGATCGATGATTTCCTCCGTTGCCACCAGGTTTCCTCCTCGAGTGCGCCAGGAGGCGCTCGGTGAGTGGGGGGATACTGTCATGTATTGTCATATTATGTCTTGTTCCTGTTCTTTCTCTTCACTCTGTCTCCCTCTGTTGGTCGTATTAGGTTACCTTCTCTTCCTCTCCTTCCCCCAGCTGCTCCTCATCTTCTCTAACTACCATGTTCACCCTTTTCCCACCTGTTCCCTTTTTTCCCTCTGATTAGGTCTCTATTTCTCTCTCTGTTCCTGCTTCTGTCTTTGTCAGATTCTCGTTTGAGTTTCTCATGCCAGAACCAAACTATCGTCTCGTTTGCTTCAGCCTTGTCCTGTCCTGTCGGAATCTGCCTGTTCATCTGATGCTACGTGTGATCAGGTACCCCTGTCCTCTACAACCCAGCTATTCTCCTCTGCTGCTAGAAGGGGATTCTAACCCAGCTATTCTCCTCTGCTGCTAGAAGGGGATTCTAACCCAGCTATTCTCCTCTGCTGCTAGAAGGGGAACTCTTCTGTGATATTCAGAAGGACTTTATGTTTCATTTGTCGCCCTCTCTGCGGGTTGTTTATTTTGCCATCATATACATTTGAAGAGGATCTATGTCTTACCTGTGTTTTGACATTAAAGGACTCTGTTTTTGTTAAACCGCTTTTGGGTCCTCACTCACGTGCATAACAAGGCCACTCCAGGACCTTGAAATGCTTCTTGCGAAGCCACTCCTTCGTTGCCCGGGCGGTGTGTTTGGGATCATTGTCATGCTGAAAGACCCAGCCACTTTTCATCTTCAATGCCCTTGCTGATGGAAGGAGGTTTTCACGATACATGGCCCCATTCATTCTTTCCTTTACACGGATCAGTCGTCCTGGTCCCTTTGCAGAAAAAGAGCCCCAAAGCATGATGTTTCCACCCCCATGCTTCACAATAGGTATGGTGTTCTTTGGATGCAACTCAGCATTCTTTGTCCTTCAAACATTACAAGTTGAGTTTTTACCAAAATGTTACATTTTGGTTTCATCTGACCATATGACATTCTCCCAATCTTCTTCTGGATCATCCAAATGCTCTCTAGTAAACTTCAGATGGGCCTGGACATGTACTGGCTTAAGCAGGGGGACACGTCTGGCACTGCAGGATTTGAGTCCCTGGCGGCGTAGTGTGTTACTGATGGTAGGCTTTGTTACAATGGTCCCAGCTCTCTGCAGGTCATTCACTAGGTGAATGGTGGCTGACTAAATACTTTTTTGCCCCACTGTATATATATATATATATATATACAGTGGGGCAAAAAAGTATTTAGTCAGCCACCAATTGTGCAAGTTCTCCCACTTAAAAAGATGAGAGAGGCCTGTAATTTTCATCATAGGTATCATATATATACTTTTT
>NW_027259410.1:0-32025 GCF_045791955.1 Oncorhynchus clarkii lewisi
GCTTTCAATACACTGTATAATGATGTCCTGCTTTCAATACACTTTATAATGATGTCATGCTGCTTTCAATACACTTTCTAATGATGTCCTGCTGCTTTCAATACACTTTATAAAGATGTCCTGCTTTCAAGACACTTTATAATGATGTCCTGCTGCTTTCAAGACACGTTATAATGATGTCCTGCTGCTTTCAATACACTTTATAATGATGTCCTGCTGCTTTCAATACACTTTATAATGATGTCCTGCTGCTTTCAATACACTTTATAATGAGTTCCTGCTGCTTTCAATACACTTTATAATGATGTCCTGCTTTCAATACACTTTATAATGATGTCCTGCTTTCAATACACTTTATAATGATGTCCTGCTGCTTTCAATACACTTTATAATGATGTCCTGCTGCTTTCAATACACTTTATAATGATGTCCTGCTGCTTTCAATACACTTTAATGATGTCCTGCTGCTTTCAATACACTTTATAATGATGTCCTGCTGCTTTCAATACACTTTATAATTATGTCCTGCTGCTTTCAATACACTTTATAATGATGTCCTGCTGCTTTCAATACACTTTATAAGGATGTCCTGCTGCTTTCAATACACTTTATAATGATGTCCTGCTGCTTTCAATACACTTTATAATGATGTCCTGCTGCTTTCAAGACACTTTATAATGATGTCCTGCTGCTTTCAATACACTTTATAATGATGTCCTGCTTTCAATACACTTTATAATGATGTCCTGCTTTCAAGACACTTTCTAATGATGTCCTGCTGCTTTCAAGACACTTTATAATGATGTCCTGCTGCTTTCAATACACTTTATAATGATGTCTTGCTGCTTTCAATACACTTTATAATGATGTCCTGCTGCTTTCAATACACTTTATAATGATGTCCTGCTGCTTTCAATACACTTTATAATGATGTCCTGCTGCTTTCAATACACTTTATAATGATGTCCTGCTGCTTTCAATACACTTTATAAAGATGTCCTGCTTTCAAGACACTTTCTAATGATGTCCTGCTGCTTTCAATACACTTTATAATGATGTCCTGCTGCTTTCAATACACTTTATAATGATGTCCTGCTGCTTTCAATACACTTTATAATGATGTCCTGCTTTCAATACACTTTATAATGATGTCCTGCTGCTTTCAATACACTTTATAATGATGTCCTGCTGCTTTCAATACACTTTATAATGATGTCCTGCTGCTTTCAATACACTTTTGGAGCCTCTGTTTTCTTTCTCATTTGTTTTTCCTGTGTTCTATCCTCTCTCTCTCGCTCTCTCTCTCTATCTTTCTCTCTGCTAGTGTAGACAGTTTCTGTGGAGTTTCAGACTGCCTGGTGAGGCTCAGAAGATCGATCGTATGATGGAGGCCTTCGCTTCGCGGTACTGCTCCTGCAACCCCGGTGTCTTCCAATCCACAGGTACACACACACACACACACACACACACACACACACACACACACACACACACACACACACACACACACACACACACACACACACACGATGGACAGACCCTGTCATAAAGAGCAGCGCCAGACCACCCCTGCCTTAGATCAATGCGTCAGTTTGTGAAAAAGGAAGTCTTGAATTGCTATAACGATTAAAAACCCAAATACCGGTACACTCACATTTCTAGAATCACTCACTATCAGTCGGTACTTGACTCTCTGTCCGATGACTTAATGCACTTTGTTGCTGACAGACTTGCGGTTCATTGTTGCTGTGTCATCACTACTTGCATGGCTCCTCTAATAAGGACTTTGATCACTGGTCAATAACAGAGGGTCATTAGTGACTAGTGAGGCACGCTCAGGCCACACGTTGTCTCTGTAGAGAAATGTATTGTCTAGGACGTATATGATATTGTGTCATGTCAGCTCTATGTTCTATCTGCAGTGTTGTGTCCCCTGTCCCAGTAACCAGTGGTGGGTTGATATGTGGTCTTGGCCTCATGAATATGGATGTGTTGCAGTGGTGACACGCTGACTTAGTTATAGCTGCTTCTGCTGCATCCCCCTGGGGACTGGTGCCCTGACACACACCAGGTTAAAACGGCCAGGGGTTATAGAACAGAGTGGGGTGGTGGGGGAAGTGGGTGGTAGAGTCATGATCGCAAAGTCATAGCGGTGCACACACACACACACACACACACACACACACACACACACACACACACACACACACACTCAACCCCCCCAAACACACACTTCACACCACCTATCCCTGCTGTCCTCCCCAGACACATGTTATGTCCTGTCCTTCGCCATCATCATGTTGAATACCAGCCTCCACAACCCCAACGTCAGAGACAAGCCCCCCGTAGAGAGATTCATCTCCATGAACAGAGGCATCAACGAGGGAGGAGACCTGCCAGAGGACCTACTCAGGGTGAGAGTGTGTGTTTGATGTGTGGAGTGGGGGGGTTGGATATGGTTGATGAGTGTGTGTTTGGTGTGTGGAGTGGGGGTTGGATATGGTTGATGAGTGTGTGTTTGGTGTGTGGAGTGGGGGGGGGGGGGGGGGTTGGATATGGTTGATAAGTGTGTGTTTGGTGTGTGGAGTGGGGGGGGTTGGATATGGTTGAGTGTGTGTTTGGTGTGTGGAGTGGGGGGGGTTGGATATGGTTGAGTGTGTGTTTGGTGTGTGGAGTGGGGGGGGTTGGATATGGTTGATGAGTGTGTGTTTGGTGTGTGGAGTGGGGGGGGGGTTGGATATGGTTGATGGATGTGTGGAGTGGGGGGGGGGTTGGATATGGTTGATGAGTGTGTGTTTGGTGTGTGGAGTGGGGGGGGGGGGTGGTTGGATATGGTTGATGAGTGTGTATTTGGTGTGTGGAGTGGTGTGTGGATATGGTTGATGAGTGTGTGTGTGGAGTGGGGGGGGGGGTTGGATATGGTTGATGAGTGTGTGTTTGGTGTGTGGAGTGGGGGGGGGGGGGGGGGGGGGGTTGGATATGGTTGAGTGTGTATTTGGTGTGTGGAGTGGGGGGGGGGGGGGGTTGGATATGGTTGATGAGTGTGTATTTGGTGTGTGGAGTGTGGGGGGGGGGTGGATATGGTTGAGTGTGTGTTTGGTGTGTGGAGTGGGGGGAGGGGGGTTGGATATGGTTGATGAGTGTGTGTTTGGTGTGTGGAGTGGGATTGGATATGGGGGGTGTGTGTGGAAATGGTTGATGAGTGTGTGTTTGGTGTGTGGAGTGGGGGGGGGATTGGATATGGTTGATGAGTGTGTGTGTGGAGTGGGGGGGGGGGGGGTTGGATATGGTTGATGAGTATGTGTTTGGTGTGTGGAGTGGGGGGGGGGGTTGGATATGGTTGATGAGTGTGTGTTTGGTGTGTGGAGTGGGGGGGGGGTTGGATATGGTTGATGAGTGTGTGTTTGTGTTTCTCCCACGTCACGTAGAAGCTTTACTCTCTTCTATCAAGGGTGATACTGTAGCAAAATGCTAGCTCATCTAATGTGCTGTTTTTTCAGGCCAGTAATGCTAATGATGAACATTATTATCTAACAAGCTCAGAGAGATAATCACACAGCCTTCAGCTCAACCACAGTTCAAAGGGCACACACATAACACTTCTTGCAGTTGGCTTGTTGTTCCTTTCTCTCCCAACAGTTCTCAAAGTTGTAACTCAGATTGTCAAAAGTGTCCCAAGTATTTAACACCCAGTTTCAGCCCCTATGAATGAGCACACCCTCCAACACTTTCCTTTTCTAACAAGTCCTTCATAGAATCTTGTTCTGTCATGTTTTATGCACTGTTGATTTAGTTATGGACTGGGATGGCTGTTAGAAGATGCAGGAAGTGGCTGTTCAAGTGGTAGGAGTTTAACACTAATGCTTTCACCGCCTTTCCCCCATCACCATCTCTCTCTCTCTCTGTCTCTCTCTCTCTCTCTCTCCATCACTCCCTCCTCATCCTTCTCTCTATCACTCCCTCCTCATCCTTCTCTCTCTCCAATACCAATACTCCATCCTCATCCCTCTCTCTTTCCCCTCTCCATTGCTCCCTCCTCATCCCTCTCTCTTTCCTCTCTCCATTGATCCCTCCTCATCCCTCTCTCTCTCCTTCTCTCTCTCCATCACTCCCTCCTCATCCCTCTCTCTCCTTCTCTCCATCACTCCCTCCTCATCCCTCTCTCTCCTTCTCTCCATCACTCCCTCCTCATCCCTCTCTCTCCTTCTCTCTCTCCATCACTCCCTCCTCATCCCTCTCTCTCCTCTCCAGAATCTCTATGAGAGCATTAAGAGTGAACCCTTTAAGATCCCAGAGGATGATGGGAACGACCTAACTCACACGTTCTTCAACCCAGACAGAGAGGGATGGCTGCTCAAACTGGGTTAGTAGAGATGAGAATGCAGTCCCTTACTAAGAATGCCTGCATCACACCCACCTCTCTGTTCCAATGGCTCCATTAGCATACTACTTACAATGAAGCAATGTATTGGAGATTCATTCTAAGTGCTATGCTATTGCTATGCATGGTTTTTGGTTCCTCTTACACCATTCTCTTGCTATGAACCAGTACAGTGTTTCACTGGCTGACCCGTGCAGCTAAGATCCAGATTCTGCTGTAGACTGTAATGTTGCAGTCTCTCAAGCAATGTGTTTTGCTGCATGACTCACGTCAAAAAGGTTCAGTGTTCAGAGTTCTCACACAGTGGGCTGTTATCTGTAGTGTTGTCTATTTTAAACCTCCAGATTCAAGGTTTTCAGGATGTTGAAGATTCAGGAATAAATATTTCACAATCTTTGGCCAGTTTAAAGGATATTCGAGCAGGATTTTATGTAAATGGTTGTATGTTAAAGTTGAAAGAATCACCATGGTAAATCACCATGATAAGGTGCATTTGAGGTCACAACTGTTAGTTACATAACACTGTAAGACCCAGAGACAGGTAGCAATGTCTCTCTACACACAGTCAAGCTGACCTGTTACCATGGTTGCAGCATTAATTGAGGGAGCGGTCATCATCAGCTCTCCCACAATGCAGTGATCACAAAATAACCGGGGGCTGTGGAACTGACGGGTGTCATAGCAACACTCAAAGACAATCATTTAATTTATTTATATTATACAGAGCTCTCGCCTTCCTAAATATAGTAGTGCAGTTTCCCACATTTGAACCTTCTTATCACATTTTTCTCTATTGTTTCTCTCCCATGTTTTTGTTTTATTTGTTTACATGGGTTTTTGATTGTCATCCCTTGTCTCCTCTTCCTCCTCACCAACATTATCTTGGTGTGATATCTTTAGAAATGTATTTGGGGTTTTCTGGTTTGTCGGCTGTAAGGTTGCATACACATTATTTTCTGTTGTGCTTATTCTCTCTGACCTCTCACCTCTCTGTCCCTAACCTCCATCCCTCCATCTCTCTTTTCATTCCCTTCTCCCATTACCTCCATCTCAACCCACTTTTCATTTCCTGTTTTTATTGCGTCCTCCAGTCCCTGACATGGAGTGTTTTGGACAGGTCCCTGTTTCAACAGCTGTTGTAACGCTGCCATCCAACTGCCTTATTATGACTTGTTAGGGTTAAAGGCCAACTCCGTGCATGTGGGCCAAGCCTTGTCACACACACACACACACTGGCTCAGACATGCTGCACATTCCACTGGCTCTATGTAACGTCTCTGCAGCCTCATCAAACCCAGTATATATGTTTGCAAATAGTCCCAGTGTGCCTTAAGACCTGTGAATGATTATATTATAGTGCTTTCTCTCCCCAGGCAGTTTACAACTGGACTTTTCTCTGCAATAATTCTAATTTGGCCCAGTACAAATAAACCCTGAAGGCTAAATGAATTAGTCTCTTTTAGAGAGGATCACTATGTACACTGTGGAAATTAAGAGAAAGGATTTTAAGCATTTTACCTCATGTAAATATGCCAGGCAAAACTCCCCAGAAAAGTCTATGAAAACAGCGTGTATATGATTAATGACTTTTTAGCATGGATTTATCGACTAAAAGACAGAAAGGAAATGAGAGATTCAATGAAATGAATAAGACCGAAGATGGTGCTAAAAACTCTCTGGTAGTACTTAGTGTGCTTTACAAACATGTGTTTTTCCATGGACACTACTGCCCTAAGGGATGGTCAGTGATGAGCCCTGTAGGAATGTTGGGACAAAGCTCTCCCACAAGAACGTTGTTAGGACAAATCCCACTCACACACACCCAGGAAACCACAGGATGCACAGTCAGCCTGCCACACCACATCCTATGACATGTCTCACCTGGAGGGCAAGAAAAACAACAAATGGAAAACAGGATCATTCCAGATATTCTCAGCTGTGGATTAATAACTATCAATTGTAGAAATATAATGGATAGAATGGAGGTGCAAAAGACAACCATCACTTTGAAAGGCTGGTCATGGCTCACATCAAAACCATTATCCCATCTCTGTGTCTGGAACCTGGACTTCCTGGCGGGCCGCCCCCAGGTGGTGAGGGTAGGTAGCAACACATCTGCCACGCTGATCCTCTACACAGGAGCCCCTCAGGGGTGCGTGCTCAGTCCCCTCCTGTACTCCCTGTTCACCCACGACTGCATGGCCAGGCACAACTCCAACACCATCATTAAGTTTGCAGATGACACAACAGTGGTAGGCCTGATTAATGACGAGACAGCCTTATAGGGAAGGAGATCAGAGATCTGGTCGTGTGGTGCCAGAATAACAACCTATCCCTCAACGTAACCAAGACTAAGGAGATGATTGTGGACTACAGGAAAAGGAGGCCAGAGCACGCCCCCATTCTCACCGACGGGGCTGTAATGGAGCAGGATGAGAGCTTCAAGTTCCTTGGTGTCCACATCACCAACAAACTAATATTGTCCAAGCACACCAAGACAGTCGTGAAGAGGGCACGACAAAGCCTATTCCCCCTCAGGAAACTAAAAAGATGTGGCATGGGTCCTCAGATGCTCAAAAGGTTTTACAGCTGCAACATCGAGAGCATGCTGACTGGTACGGCAATTGCTCTGCCTCCGACCGAAGGCACTACAGAGGGTAGTGCGTACGGCCCAGTACATCACTGGGGCTAAGCTGCCTGCCATCCAGGATCTTTACACCAGGTGGTGTCAAAGGAAGGCCCTAAAAATTGTCAAAGACCCCAGCCACCCCAGTCATAGACTGTTCTCTCTACTACCGCATGGCAAGCGGTACCGGAGTGCCAAGTCTAGGACAAAAAGGCTTCTCAACAGTTTTACCCCCAAGCCATGAGACTCCTGAACAGGTAATCAAATGGCTACCTGGACTATTTGCATTGTGTGCCCCCCCCAACCCCTCTTTTACGCTGCTACTACTCTCTGTTTATCATATATGCATAGTCACTTTAACTATACGTTAATGTACATACTACTTCAATTGGCCCGACCAACCAGTGCCCCCACACACTAACTGGGCTATCTGCATTGTGTCCCGCCACCCACCACCTGCCAACCCCTCTTTTACGCTGCTACTACTCTCTGTTTATCATATATGCATAGTCACTTTAACCATATCTACATGTACATACTACCTCAATCAGCCTGACTAACCGGTGCCTGTACATAGCCTCGCTACTGTTATAGCCTCGCTACTGTTATAGCCTCGTTACAGTTATAGCCTCGCTACAGTTATAGCCTCGCTACTGTTATAGCCTCGCTACTGTTATAGCCTCGCTACTGTTATAGCCTCGTTACTGTTATAGCCTCGCTACTGTTATAGCCTCGCTACTGTTATAGCCTCGTTACTGTTATAGCCTCGCTACTGTTATAGCCTCGTTATCGTTTCTGTTATAGCCTCGCTACTGTTATAGCCTCGCTACTGGTTATAGCTTCGCTACTGTATATAGCCTCGCTACTGTATATAGCCTCGCTACTGTATATAGCCTCGCTACTGTTATAGCCTCGCTACTGTTATAGCCTCGCTACTGTATATAGCCTCGCTACTGTATATAGCCTTGCTACTGTATATAGCCTCGCTACTGTATATAGCCTCGCTACTGTTATAGCCTCGCCACTGTATATAGCCTCGCTACTATATATAGCCTCGCTACTGTTATAGCCTCGCTACTGTATATAGCCTCGCTACTGTTATAGCCTCGCTACTGTTATAGCCTCGCCACTGTATATAGCCTTGCTACTATATATAGCCTCGCTACTGTTATAGCCTCGCTACTGTATATAGCCTCGCTACTGTATATAGCCTCGCTACTGTATATAGCCTCGCTACTGTTATAGCCTCGCTACTGTTATAGCCTCGCTACTGTATATAGACTCGCTACTGTTATAGCCTTGCTACTTTTATAGCCTTGCTACTTTTATAGCCTTGCTACTGTTATAGCCTCGCTACTGTTATAGCCTCGCTACTGTATATAGACTCGCTACTGTTATAGCCTCGCTACTTTTATAGCCTTGCTACTGTTATAGCCTCGCTACTGTTATAGCCTCGCTACTGGTATAGCCTCGCTACTGTATATAGCCTCGCCACTGTATATAGCCTTGCTACTGTATATAGCCTCGCTACTGTTATAGCCTCGCTACTGTATATAGCCTCGCTACTGTTATAGCCTCGCTACTGTTATAGCCTCGCTACTGTTATAGCCTCGCTACTGTTATAGCCTCGCTACTGTTATAGCCTCGCTACTGTTATAGCCTCGCTACTGTATATAGCCTCGCTACTGTTATAGCCTCGCTACTGTTATAGCCTCGCTACTGTTGTAGCCTCGCTACTGTTATTTTTCACTGTCTTTTTACTGTTGTTTTTATTTCTTTACTTACCTATTGTTCACCTAATACTTTTTAAAAAGTGCACTGTTGGTTAGAGCCTGTAAGTGAGCATTTCACTGTAAGTTCTACACCTGTTGTATTTGGCACACGTGACAAATAAACTTTGATTTGATTTGTAACTCAAAAGTATAAAATTGGATCGGGGCTTACTTTTCTCTTTATATATCTGCCTATTTCTATGCTTTTTGTGTGGCATGTACAAGTTTACCCAACTAATACACAGAAAATCGGCGTAGCGCTGAAATGTGACTGTGTGGAAAGAAAAACATGCATTTGAAAGTCTTGAATGCCGCTCCACTCATAAACAGCTGTATTTAGTATCGTTTTATGTGAATACCACTGCCAGTGCTGAGGGCTAAGTGTGTGTGTGTGTGTGTGTGTGAGAGAGAGTAACACAGTATTGGTGTATGTATTGCTGTCTTCCAACAGTGAAGTCTTCTCAGCATCCCTGCCTTGCATCTCTGTGTGTTTCATTTCAGCTGAACGCTGCACTGTATTGGGCTGTAGTTGCCTGAGGGGGAACACTGTTAAAAACTATTTCAACTGTGTGTTGCCTCCCCTCTATACCCCTCAGCTTTGGTATACCCATGCTACAAAACTCTTTGCTTGGGGGTTTGGTGTGTGTGTGCATTTGTGCTTACAAATGCATTTGTGTGCGTGTGTGTTATTCCTCCAAGGGTGCTTTAGATGCCAAGTTAGGTTCATATCAAGTGTGGTGTGTACCTTCCTTCTTCTGGAGAGCCAATAGCATTTTATTCCGTTGCCTTTAAAAAATGAATGAGCAAAGTTAGCAATAATTCAGGAGTTGTGTGAGTGATCATTTAATCATTGAATATTCTCTATGCAGTAACTGGAAGACATGGTTTAACCAATCACGTTGCTGAACAAATCCTGTGATGGAATTGCATCACCTCTTAATCAGTGGTGCCAAGTACCAACAGCAGAGTTCATTGGCTTTGATCTTTCAGTGTCTTAGGTCCACAGGAGGAGGATGGGGTGTTTGAGAGGAAGTGTAAGGTCTCTCTCTCTCTCTTTCTCACTCATATTCTATTTCTCCTGTGCCATTGGTATACATGCTTTACGTACAGTATCTAGATTTTCTGCCATTGTTTGAGACAAATCTCTCAGCAACTTTATTTATTTATCTTGGCTGATTTATAACACTAGAGCTGTCATGTTATTGTGGTCAAGGCGGCCATTACTTTGCCTACTTTCCAGCTCTGGTCTTGTTGGAGTGCCTTCCTCCTGTTGTTCCTACTGTGAAGAGTATGGTGGAGGCTGTCAGTCTGTCACTAATTCCATTGTGTCATCACTTCCTGTTTCCCCTTCCTATTTCCTGTCTCAGGGGGAAGAGTGAAGACCTGGAAGAGAAGGTGGTTCATCCTGACAGACAACTGCCTGTACTACTTTGAGTACACAACAGTAAGTGTGTGTGTGTGCGAGCGCAGTATTGTAGGCAAGTACGCTGCCTGTGTTTGTACAGGCGTTTATATGTGGTAGTATAACTGGAAGCTTTTTATCAAAGCATTTGCCTCTCTATCCAGAGATCCAGCTGCTTTATCAGCAGTCTGTCCTCTACCCTTGTATTATCCTAGAGGATCATATCATTATCTCTCTGTCCTCCAGACTGTCTGCCTGCCAGACACTAACATCATTAGTTATATTAGAGAGAGCAGAGCAGAGGGGAATGAAGGTTGTTTTCCAGTCTATGAAACAATGTCACAGATCATGTCTTGTTCTCTCTCTCCTCCAGGATAAGGAGCCTCGTGGGATCATCCCCTTAGAGAACCTCAGTATCAGAGAGGTGGAGGAACCCAGGAAACCAGTGAGTGCTTCATGATACTGCATCACATCCCTTCTGAAACCTTATTATGTCACTATTATATTAGGTGGTACTGGTAGTCAACCTCATCCACAAGGTTCCACTCACCCAGTGGAGAAGCCCAACTCATGATATCACCAGGGGTCAAAAGTCAACATAGTCTTTCATATTTTTAGCCATGTATTTGACCTGGAACATGTAACCTAGTTGAGGATAGAGTCTCTAATTGTTGGGCAATACAACCACCCTTTCACCTCCACCCTGTTGGGATTATGCTACAATGCTAGTACCCACTCAACTCAACCATCTCCTCACCCATCAGAACTGATTGCTGGGGAAAGACACTAGGGTTTCCTAAAGTGTTGGACCACCCTTTCACCACTACCTTGCAACCCCCAGAACTGCTTCGAGCTCTACAACCCCAACCACAAGGGTTCGGTGATCAAGGCGTGTAAGACGGAGGCGGACGGCCGGGTCGTCGAGGGCAACCACACGGTGTACAGGATATCGGCGCCCACGACTGAGGAGAAAGAGGAGTGGATCAAGTCCATCAAGTAAGATTCCTGACCGCCACATTTACTATTTAGGCTGCAAGGCTAGTTAGCTTCCTGGAACTACCCACCACATTCACAATCTAGTCTACAATGCTAGTTAGCTTCCCTCCACTCCCCACCACATTTACTATTTAGGCTGCAATGCTAGTTAGCTTCCCTCCACTCCCCACCATATTTACTATGAAGGCTACAACGCTAGTTAGCTTCCCTCCACTCCCCACCACATGCACTATTTAGGCTACAGTGCTAGTTAGCTTCCCTCCACTCCATACCACATTTACTATTTAGGCTACAATACTAGTTAGGTTCCCTCCACTCCCCACCACATTTACTATTTAGGCTACAATGCTAGTTAGCTTCCCTCCACTCAACACCACATTTACTATTTAGGCTACAATGCTAGTTAGCTTCCCTCCACTCCCCACCACATTTACTATTTAGGCTACAATGCTAGTTAGCTTCCCTCCACTCCCCACCATATTCACAATCTAGGCTGCAATGCTAGTTCGCTTCCCAAAACCACTCCCCAACACATTCACTATCTAGGCTATAATGCTAGTTAGCTCCCCCAGGGGAAATACGGGAAGGATTAGTTATCGCTTAAAGCACCCCGGGGGATGGGGATCGAGCCCAGCTAGCCTGGCCAGGAAAGGAGGCTCAAAACTGGGCTAAAGCCCCAGCGCTTCCCCCCTGTTGCCACAGAGGCTAACCATTACCATGCAGTGTGTGTGTTATCTTCTCCAGAGGGAGTCAATAAGGATTTAGCCAAGATAAAAGGCTTTTATGTCAATCACATTTCCTCAGTAAAATAGGGATGGTCGTATAGTCACGCTCCTTATCCTCTTATCTTTAATCGCGATTTAGGACAGTCTTTAAACAAACAGTTAAGACTACTTTTAGGGGACCATCTGTGTGAGTTTGGAAAATTCTGAACTGGGCTATGAAGCTCTTATATAACTGTATGAAATACATGTTATGTAGGCTAACTCAATATATTTGCTATACTGTAGCTCCATTGTAATAAGTCAATATTTGGTATCACATTCATATCCATTTCAATGTGTCGCAATGTCTTTTCATGGATATACTTCATCCTATTACATTCTCTGTTGAATTTATTTCCAGAAAGAAAGGCGCCCCGGGGTTTCTTCTTTTGTTTTTCTGAAATTAGATTGCGGTAAATAACCAAAAGCTAAAAAAAAAGGAGAGGAATTGTTGCCATAGCTCAGAGACATAGTCGTATATGGGGGACAATGTAAAGGGAGTAAGAGAGAGAGAATCCGCAGTGGGGGGTTGAGCCGGTTTTGGCTTTGTGCTGGTGCTAACAGGATTTTACACCCGTGAAACTGAAACTGCGCTCTGTGCCGGAGCCAGAATGGCTCTGTGACTCACTTCGCTTTGTACCGAGTGCCTTCTCTCCCAGAAAAAGAGAGCTGGAGTGTCGATAATTTAGAGCACTATTGTTTGCCCTGCACTCCAACCTATAAACTTGGAAAACTGCAGAGAGGAGAGAGTGATAGAATGAGAACACTTGGAAGGGTTCTAGAACAGGGAATCAGGGAACGACATTCCACAGAATCTCTGAAAGAGATGGAACCGTAGTGCTGAGGAAAATAAGAAAAAAGGGGGTGGGTAGGTTTTCTTCAGAAACCATGGAAACAAAACTAGGTCACCGAACAAACTTTTATTTTTTTCATCTAGTTAGTTAAGGCAGGGGTTAGTAGAAATGTGGCCGCATTTCCATATCAAAGATGCTCAAGTTTCCCCCTGGCGTATTATTATATATTTGTTTTGATTGGCTGTTCCAGGGCGAGCATCAGCAGGGATCCCTTCTATGATATGTTGGCCACCAGGAAAAGACGGATTGCCAACAAGAAGTGAGCAGGGACACCCCTCATCCCAGGACACCCCTCATCCCAGGACATCCCAAACTGGGACACCCCTAACCCCCTTTCCTCAGCACACCAATCCTCTTCCCCAGACAGACCTTACTCATGAAGTTAAACACCCCTTCCACACTCCCCCTCCCTCACCCCTCACCCTCACCCATCCATCCCTCCCTCCACTCCCACGGACAGACTCCACTCATGAAGTTCCCTCCCTACTATCCCTCTCCCCCTGGACCCCCAGAGCCCAACTTGTCACTAGAGAGATGATGGTCAACCAAAGATAGCCATCTGACCCTTCAGACCCTGATAGAACTCGCACCCGGTCTTGAAGACAACGAGGACAGTCTCCGGTCTTGAAGACAACCCCCGTCCCCATTCTGGACACTTCCCCAGCCCTGGCTGCAGTACCAGGGGCTGGAGTTACAGGGACATGACGTCCCAGGACTAAAGCAGAGGACCAACACAGGGAGACATCCCTCTATAGGACCAGTGTGGTTCAGCCACACTACAGATTACCGAGGGAAGCCAGTGGGATGTATTAACATGTATTAACACACATTCTCTCTCTCTCTCTCTGTCTCTCTCATCTCTTTACTCCCCCACACATCTCTTTACTCCCCCTCCTGTGTTCCCCACATTCGTTCTGATTACGTCCATGTGTTTCTAGCAGGGGTTGGAGCAGAAATTATTTCCCAATCGTTCCATTCCGAGCAGAAACCCTATTTTTTTTCATTCCGTTCCAGTGTTTCGACCAGAAAATAAAGTTCTGAACCAGTTCCAACCATCAAAAAGTAACAGCTTATATAGATCCTTTTCATAAAATGTTTAACCTGTGAAATCAACATGCATTTAGAAAATTTTTACTCCAACAATTTTTGTACTCAATTTTTGTACTTTGTACTTGCTATGGAACGGGTTAGATTGTTGTTTACATTTTTATTTAGTCACATAAGTGCAGGTGTGAGATGCGACTGAAATTTAATGGGTGGAGCAAGAGTGTGAGAGAGAGAGAGAGGGGTGGACATGGAGGGGGCTTGGCTTGAAGCTCTAAACATCATAACAGGTCTTGAATTAGAATGAGTGTAGGGTATTACTAGCCTTATACAACGAATTACAGAATATTATATACTAGAATTTTATATTTATTTATTTTTGGAACTCAAAAGTACATTGGTTCTCAAGATTTTAAAATAACAGTTATGTTCCGGAACACTAGGGATCACTTTTGTACACGGTTCTGTTTCTGTTCCTCAAAACATGTATTTATTTTTCTGTTCTGTTCCCTGAACTGGTTCCAACCCCTGCTTTCTAGGTGTCTTCTGCATTTGGGCGACTTGAAAAGCAAAACTGCAATTTTTCACATACACATGCATGTATGTCTGTTTATAGATATACCATAAAGTGCATTTAGAAGTGGGTGTGCTAACTTGTGTGTGTATCTACACAGTATATATGCATGTATGTATGTAAACACAGTAGTGCGTAAGCCAAGAGCAGACATTTAACACAACGACTGTCTCTGACATCCATTATACAGAAAGGTTTGTGTGTGATCATTTATGAAGATGGTAGAAAAACAGAGTTCCTCTTGTGAGTGTTCAGGTGGATGGAAAGACATGGCAGAAAGAGGAGAGTGAGAGATGGAGTGAGTGTATCAGAGAGGGAGGGAAGGAGAGAAAGTTCCAGGGCTGCAGTAACCGTACATGAACATGTGACCTGACCAGGAACAAATCTGGGCCTTACACTCCTGGCCCTAAACATAAACCATGTAATCATCCCACTATGGTGCTCAACTCTTTTTCCCAGGTGCCATTGCAGCAGTTCTGCTGCAACCTCAGAATACAACGCTAGGTTAGTGCTGAAATTAGGAAGACAAAACCTAGAAAAACTACAACATTACAGTCTTGAGTCAGCTGGACTGATTCCAAACATTGTGCGGACCACAGAATATTAAAATGTGCATACTTTTAACTTTGGTTGTGAATTATAGGGGTGGTTACATAGACCTATATTTCGCCTACGATTGGATTTACTCCATTTTCAATGGTGTGTCTGCAATGCAATTGAACGTCCTTTGAAAATGTGTTGTAGTCTAAGAGAATGCTTGAATATGGGTTTGTGAAACAGCCCAATAGGGTACCAGTCATTTTAAGCTTTTCTTTCAGTGTCTCGAGGTCCAACAGCGCCAGTGAGGGGCGATGCATTGATGTGACCCATATGCTTTTAATTTGTAACCGAAGATCCTTGCTTGCTTTTTGTGTTCCCCTTACAAAATATAATCTATTATCTTGTTTGTATTTATTTTCTTTGTCAAATGGTTCCATTCTGTCCGTAAGCGTTAACTAAAGACTTAAGTTATGTATATGTAAATAATGTAGAGGTTTTATGGGTCTCCTTTTTGTTGTTGTATGAATACTCTGAAACATGTTACACCTACTGGCTGTACTTTGCATCAGGTCAGTTTGAGGTCTTCTGTACACAAGTCAAAAACATGATCATAAACAAATACTATATAACGTGATGTCAGGAAAAGTCCATTTCCAGCAGGATTGAGGATGATAATGATGGCGATGAGGGTGATGATGTGGATGAATAGGATATGGGTGGTAGTAATATTGATGATGATGGTGATGATGATAAGGCAGATGTTGAGGATGAATAGGATATGGGTGGTAGTAATATTGATGATGATAAGGCAGATGTTGAGGATGAATAAGATATGGGTGGTAGTAATATTGATGATGATAATAAGGCAGATGTTGAGGATGAATAGGATATGGGTGGTAGTAATATTGATGATGATAAGGCAGATGTTGAGGATGAATAGGATATGGGTGGCAGTAATATTGATGATGATGATAAGGCAGATGTTGAGGATGAATAGGATATGGGTGGTAGTAATATTGATGATGATAAGGCAGATGTTGAGGATGAATAGGATATGGGTGGTAGTAATATTGATGATGATAAGGCAGATGTTGAGGATGAATAGGATATGGGTGGTAGTAATATTGATGATGATAAGGCAGATGTTGAGGATGAATAGGATATGGGTGGTAGTAATATTGATGATGATAAGGCAGATGTTGAGGATGAATAGGATATGGGTGGCAGTAATATTGATGATGATGATAAGGCAGATGTTGAGGATGAATAGGATATGGGTGGTAGTAATATTGATGATGATAAGGCAGATGTTGAGGATGAATAAGATATGGGTGGTAGTAATATTGATGATGATAAGGCAGATGTTGAGGATGAATAGGATATGGGTGGTAGTAATATTGATGATGATAAGGCAGATGTTGAGGATGAATAAGATATGGGTGGTAGTAATATTGATGATGATAAGGCAGATGTTGAGGATGAATAGGATATGGGTGGCAGTAATATTGATGATGATGAAAATGATGATGTCCGAACTATAATGCTGACTGATGAAGTTGAATCCAGTAGTTTTTCTATGTGTTTGTAAGATATGACCCCTGATCTCAGGGCAGAATATTACCTACTACTGCCCCTTGTGTGGGGCTATAGCTAAATGAACTTTTATATCTCTGTAAAAGCTATTGGTCACATTGTACATGACGTGGAAAGCTACATAAAGTATACAAAGACTACATCCGTTGTACGACGCATTGATTTATTATTTATTGAGCTTGACCTACATATTTGCATATGCAATTAATCATCCATCAGTAGATAATATGCTGAAATGTATATTTTATTAAACTTAGTAGGTCATGGATCAAAGGTTATTAAGTTCTTAATTTATGTTAATCATCTAAGTACCAACTGTCATGGGTAGTAATTATTTAAATAGACTTTAGATACAATATTTGCCTGTTTTTCATATGGTGGAAAAGCAGTAGAAAAGAAAATGTAACTGGAAAAAAAACATGTCCTGAACAGTAACCAACCAACCAACTGACGTCCAGCCCATGTCTATAAACATTCTTATGAGTGTAGAGACAGATGGTCAATGTGGAGTGGTGGGACAAGACTACAGAGCGAGAAACCCTTTACTGATGGTTAAGGTCTATGAGAAACCCTTTACTGATGGTTAAAGTCTGAGAAACCCTTTACTGATGGTTAAAGTCTATGAGAAACCCTTTACTGATGGTTAGTCTATGTGAAACCCTTTAGTGATGGTTCAAGTCTACAGAGCGAGAAACCCTTTACTGGTGGTTAAGGTCTATGAGAAACCCTTTACTGATGGTTAAAGTCTATGTGAAACCCTTTACTGATGGTTAAAGTCTACAGAGAGAGAAACCCTTTACTGATGGTTAAAGTCTACAGAGCGAGAAACCCTTTACTGATGGTTAAAGTCTATGTGAAACCCTTTACTGATGGTTAAGGTATATGTGAAACCCTTTACTGATGGTTAAAGTCTATGAGAAACCCTTTACTGATGGTTAAGGTCTATGTGAAACCCTTTACTGATGGTTAAGGTATATGTGAAACCCTTTACTGATGGTTAAAGTCTATGAGAAACCCTTTACTGATGGTTAAAGTCTATGTGAAACCCTTTACTGATGGTTAAGGTATATGTGAAACCCTTTACTGATGGTTAAAGTCTATGTGAAACCCTTTACTGATGGTTAGTCTATGAGAAACCCTTAACTGATGGTTAAGGTATATGTGAAACCCTTTACTGATGGTTAAGGTATATGTGAAACCCTTTACTGATGGTTAAAGTCTATGAGAAACCCTTTACTGATGGTTAGTCTATGAGAAACCCTTTACTGATGGTTAGTCTATGAGAAACACTTTACTGATGGTTAAGGTATATGTGAAACCCTTTACTGATGGTTAAAGTCTACAGAGCGAGAAACCCTTTACTGATGGTTAAAGTCTACAGAGCGAGAAACCCTTTACTGATGGTTAAAGTCTACAGAGCGAGAAACCCTTTACTGATGGTTAAAGTCTATGTGAAACCCTTTACTGATGGTTAAGGTATATGTGAAACCCTTTACTGATGGTTAAGGTATATGTGAAACCCTTTACTGATGGTTAAAGTCTATGTGAAACCCTTTACTGATGGTTAAAGTCTATGAGAAACCCTTTACTGATGGTTAAGGTCTATGTGAAACCCTTTACTGATGGTTAAGGTATATGTGAAACCCTTTACTGATGGTTAGTCTATGAGAAACCCTTTACTGATGGTTAAGGTATATGTGAAACCCTTTACTGATGGTTAAGGTATATGTGAAACCCTTTACTGATGGTTAAAGTCTATGAGAAACCCTTTACTGATGGTTAGTCTATGAGAAACCCTTTACTGATGGTTAGTCTATGAGAAACACTTTACTGATGGTTAAGGTATATGTGAAACCCTTTACTGATGGTTAAGGTCTATGTGAAACCCTTTACTGATGGTTAAGGTCTATGTGAAACCCTTTACTGATGGTTAAAGTCTATGAGAAACCCTTTACTGATGGTTAAAGTCTATGTGAAACCCTTTACTGATGGTTAAGGTATATGTGAAACCCTTTACTGATGGTTAAGGTATATGTGAAACCCTTTACTGATGGTTAGACTATGAGAAACCCTTTACTGATGGTTAGTCTATGTGAAACCCTTTACTGATGGTTAAGGTATATGTGAAACCCTTTACTGATGGTTAGTCTATGAGAAACCCTTTACTGATGGTTAGTCTATGAGAAACCCTTTACTGATGGTTAGTCTATGTGAAACCCTTTACTGATGGTTAAGGTCTATGTGAAACCCTTTACTGATGGTTAAGGTCTATGAGAAACCCTTTACTGATGGTTAAGGTCTATGAGAAACCCTTTACTGATGGTTAAGGTATATGTGAAACCCTTTACTGATGGTTAAGGTATATGTGAAACCCTTTACTGATGGTTAAGGTATATGAGAAACCCTTTACTGATGGTTAAAGTCTATGAGAAACCCTTTACTGATGGTTAAGGTCTATGAGAAACCATTTACTGATGGTTAAAGTCTATGTGAAACCCTTTACTGATGGTTAAGGTATATGTGAAACCCTTTACTGATGGTTAAAGTCTATGAGAAACCCTTTACTGATGGTTAAAATCTACCCCTTCATTGATCAGCAAACAGACATAGATCAGGTCAGAGTAATATGAGTTTCCCCCTTAATTGGCCAATAAATAGATAGTGTGAAAATAAATCATTTGAAAGAGGGGGACCGAGTTCTTAGGTAACATAGTGGGCAGATGGGTGTTTAAGTCCTGATTCTATACACTTCTGACCTGAAGGGATTTCTGTCTGCTTTATAGTGTGATGCAACACTGACTCCCAGTGTATTGATGTGGCATTACAATACATGGAAGCCAAATTGAACACCAATCCATTAACCGGTGTTATGATACCGATGGTTTGTTGAGACTGATGGTTTATAAGGTTGTGGCTACCATTACAGCGCCATCTAGTTGTCACGTTGGGGATAGCAGTTGTTGACAACTAGCATTTTAGCTAAGCCCTAACTAACCCTTTCCTACCCTTCATTAATTCTCCTATCCTGCTGTGTTAGTTCTCAAACCATCAATATCTTGAAACTGGAGTTAATGAATGAAATTGCATTCCATCCACAGGCAATGTCATTAAAAAGATTTCACAAAGTCTATTTATTTCCCACATTTAGATATTCTCCAGATATTGTACAGTTTGTATGTAACAGTTGCTATGCCGACGGCATGAAGCTGACACTCAGAATGAATCATTTTAAGCAGCGACTACACATTTGACAATGGTTCGCTATATTCATACAATGTACAACAGTTATCCATATGCATGTATAAACAATCTTTCTAAGAGTGAATACCAATTACTTTTCAAATAATTCATTTTTACATGATACATAAACAAAGCATTGTCTGGGAGGAGATTCCATAACATGAAAACGTCATGTTGGCAGATCCGTGAGCCAGCAGGGACACATCAAAAAACTCCAACATGAAGCAAACTACACAATTTAACATATCACACATACACGTTTAAAGGTGCAATCTGCAGTTGTTTCATCCATTTTTGGACCTCTTAAGAATATGATGTTCTAATATTACAAATGCCTCATGTGCTTAGTTCAACTGTCATAACAATCGAAAACCAAAATAAAAGCTTGTTTCACTCCAGTGTTTGTAAACAAACACTATATACCTTCAAAACATGGTAACAATAATTTAGATATCATGGATGGCCAGTCCTTGCATCCATAGCTCTGTCTATGAATTTGAGAGTGGTTACATTTCTCTAGCCCCATTCCTCAGCTTTTTACTGAAAAGGGATGGGAGTTCACTTTGTTATTGTTTCAACTGCTGATTGCAGCTTTAATATAGTGACATGTATTGTTCCCGTTCAAACATTTGTGTAAATGTTAGTTTGGTCCTCGTCAAGTTAACTAATCAGTGGCAGTAAGTATCCAGATATAATAGAAAATACGTGAGAAGTGAATACTCCTGAAAAAACTCTGCACTTTGCTGCCATCTGTAGGTAAGATGTGGCACAGCGGCATCAACTGTTGCCTCAGCAGCAATCATAGACGTTTTCAAACAAGGTCCAGGGCACAGCATCACAATGGGAACGAACAACAAGAAAATAAAGAGACAGAGGCTTCCCTGTATATCTATTGGGACTGATCTCCCAGTAAACAGGCGGGAGGTTCTATCCACACCCAGCAACTTCCCAGCAACCCTCCACAGACTCCAGATAACTTAAAAAAGAAAGCTGATCTTAGATCAGTATCGAAAAGCAACATCACCTATGACTTCTCACCCTTGACCTTGGCGACCTGCCCTGACCTGATATGACCCCTTCAGCAGGGTGAGGAGGAGACCTGGTCGTAGTCGGGGCACTTGAGCAGGGCCGGGTAGCTGGTGCTCATCTGGAGTGAGGTTTCGCTGGAGATGTCCGAGGGGCTGCGTCCACGTGCCCAGGTCTCCGGGTGCAGGAACTGACCGGAGTGGTCAGAGCAGTTACTGAGGCGTGGCCGGTAGAAGCCGGGGTGGTGGCGCTGGTACATTTCCTCGGCTGTGTAGCGCTTCATGAACAGGTAGACGGACATGACGCCCGCACTCTGGGAGAGAGAGAGAGAGCGAGAGAGAGACGGACAGAAAGAGAGAGAGAGACGGACAGACGGACCGAAAGAGGGACAGACAGACAATAAAGGTTAGAGGACACTGCACTCTGTAGTATAGAGAGCCAGAAGACCCAGAAGAGAGGGTACCACACCAGCAGACGATAGGTAAACTAGTGATCAGAGCGTTGGGCCGTAACCGTAAGGTTGCTGGTTCGAATACCCGAGCCTACAAGGTGAAATGCAAGGCACTTGACTCTAATTTGCTCCAGGGGTGCTCTACTACTATGGCTGTAGTATTTCACCTCACCTATCCAGTGTGTGACAATAAAAAAAAAGCATGTTCTTTGGTAGTGAACTATCATACAATGTAGATTTATTCTACAACAAATCTACCTCAGTGAGTGCATGTTCTTTTTTTCTCGTCTTATTCAACTGTCACCATGGACCTGCAACAAAGATAGCTCAGATGTGCGAGTGCCTTTTGGATTTTGAAGTACCTCAGTGAGCAGAAAGGAGATGGCAGCGAAGGCGAAGGACCAGCCGTACCGGTAGCTGAAGTAGGACTCACTGCTCTTAGTCCTGTTCAACATCTCGTCATTAATACTGGATATATACAACACGAGACCTACCACCAGAGCCAGACCTGACAGAAAGAGAGGGAAGAGGAGGGGGAGATAACAGAAGGAGAGAGAGAGAGGGGGGAAGACAAACGAGAGATTAAACAAACCTTCAAAGCCTGAACATCAGTCAGAGAAAGAAACAGACAGACAGAGAAGACAGATAGTGATTGTGTTAAAGCGAGATAGACACCGTCACATTCTGTAGCTGAAGCAGAGACCGCAGAAAACGAGGAAGAGGAGAAGTAGGGAAGAAGAGGAGAAAGAAAAGGAGGTGAGGAAGAAGAGAGGGAAGATTAGAAGAGTACCTGAAAGGATAAAGAAGATTCCGGAGACAAAGGCCAGGATGGTGCGATGAGGTCGGACGTGTCCGATGTTGTTTAGCACAAAGCCGATGAACATGAAGAACAGACTGACCAGAGGAAACGGAGTGGCTGAACGAATCATCTCTGAGAGAGAGAGAGAGAGAGAGAGAGAGAGAGAGAGAGAGAGAGAGAGAGAGAGAGAGAGAGAGAGAGAGAGAAAGAGAGAGAGAGAGAGAAAAACAGCAACATAGAGAAAGACATAACTATACAGAAACAGAATTTAACAGACACATATAGCTATGCTCATCTACAAACTCTTATACTCTACTTTCATCTCAAACTCTGAACATAGAAGGTCCAAACAATCTTCCTGTCTAGCAGAGACCTTTCAACAGGCATCAACCAAAACCTAATGAGGCTGGGACTTTAGAGAAAGTCAAACTCCCCTCAGTGTGACTCCTCAGAGTTATTACCTAATAAGTATTCTGAAGCAGAGAGGAGTCAGCAGGGTGGAGACCCAGAGACGCTGGGAGTTCTGATGACTCATTTTATTCTGTATGGGCAGACTGGGCTCGGGGCAATTGGAAAGAGACTTGAATAGTAAAGAGGTAGTCATTCAGACACGCTAGGAGGAGGAAAACAAATTTCAATAAAACTGCATTGTATTATTACTTTTAAGCATTAGAGCTTTAATTGGTGATATGAAAGTTTAATTACTGATGATAAAGAAGCACCATTTTACACGTATCTTGCCACCCAAGAGGCAATATATTATCTCTCGCATTCAGTCTGTTCTTCCATTTCTTCACTTTAGAACGCTGGTTACAAGCCAGACTGATATTATCATTACCACTCCATTCATCGACAGAAAACCTCAGTAATAGTTCTTCCAATGCACATACAGCTTCTTAATTGTACAGTGCACTGCTCCCTCTCACAGCTTCAGCTATTCAGGCAGAAAGACTGTTCAGCTAAGTAACCAGAAGAGGGTGCCATATGTTGATACATTGTGTCACTTGTCCTTATTTTTCCTGAATGCATTGGCAGTATTCCAACCACCCACTCACTCTGACCACAAAGAGTGCTTCATCTACTCACACACAGACAGGGTCTATTCAACCAAACACTGTACATCGAGAAGAGAGGGAGTGACCCTTTAGAGCAGATGGCCTAAAAGTTTATATTTATTATTATTGTTTCTCAAGCATATTGTTCAATTATGTATACAATGCCTTGGCAACAGAGGCAACCACACAATAAAGATTGAGAGAGTGAGCGAGAGAGAGACAGGAAAATTAGAGTAATATAACTTACTAAGTACACTGACTGTGGACTCAGAGGTCAGCTGTAAGTTCATGGGCATGATGTACTCGATGGTGAAACAGCGACCTGCCTCTTCACCTGGAAGAGAAGAAGAGAGGGATTATAGAGAGCCTATACAGAGGTTGTAGAGGTTATGATTTAACCTTTATTTTGACAGGGAGACATGAAGACAGAAAGACATGCTGAGACTTTCCATAGAGGGGTCATAAACTGTAGGCCGAACCGTTCAGACGCAACAGACGATTTTGTGCTAAGACAAAAGACCGATTTCCTAATGGGTCTGACAAACACCGCTCTAGCTCTGTCACCTTTCATCGCTAATGTCTTCTGGTCTGACAAACACCGCTCTAGCTCTGTCACCTTTCATCGCTAATGTCTTCTGGTCTGACAAACACCGCTCTAGCTCCGTCACCTTTCATCGCTAATGTCTTCTGGTCTGACAAACACCGCTCTAGCTCTGTCACCTTTCATCGCTAATGTCTTCTGGTCTGACAAACATCGCTCTAGCTCTGTCACCTTTCATCGCTAATGCGGAAATGCAACATTCTCCCTCTCATTCCCCAAAAACAACCAGACAGTGAGAAAGAAGATCTAGATCCTAAAAATGTTCTTTGGCTGTCCCCATAAGAGAACCCTTTGAGAAACCATTTTTGGTTCCAGGTAAAATCCCTTTGAGTTCCATGTAAATCCCTTTCCACAGAGGGTTCTACATGGAACCCAAAATAGTTCTATCTGGAACCATAAAGGGTTCTACCTGGAACCAAAAGGGGCTCTCCTATGGGGACACCCAAATAACACTTTTGTAACCCTTTTTTCTAAGAGTGTACAGCTAGAATTCGTCTCAATTGGTCTGATCCAGGATCAGCTGGAGATGGTAGTGACCTGCCAGGAAGCAGACTCTCCAGAGTCCAGAGTGCAGGGAGGTCCTGATGTCAGTGGTCTGGTTCAGGGGCAGGATGACCCCCTCCTCCAGGTACAGCCAGTAGTCTGTAGAGACCGCAACTCCCAGAAGCCCCAGCCCGCTGACCGCAAACACGCTGCTCAGCAATGCCAGAGCCTTCCTGCCGCACCCGCTCATCACAGTAGGATCCGAGGTGGTCCGCACCAGTAGGGGGCACTGAGTCAGAGGTGAGAGGTCAGATCTGTGGGGAGAAGTAGGGGGTTGTTACAGTTAATGGGGTGACATGGGTGTAGTTGGTGACACAAGCAGAGCGACCTACTGGTAGTGAACACACTTAGGGTGCAAAGGACCAGGCACACACACAATTGACTGGCATGCTCTTCTGTACGATTGATAGAGGATGTATAATGGGATAATGCTGCTAGATCTCTCAGACAGAGATATATGTCATACTGCCCTGTACTTCCCTGAGAGAGAGAGAGAGAGAGAGAGAGAGAGGGAGAGAGAGAGAGAGAGAGAGAGAGAGAGGGAGGGAGAAGGAGAGAGAGAGAGCGAGAGAGAGACTTGCGACTAGCAGCATGACACAGCCACCCGACCCTGTGCTGATGTTCTAATACTACCCTTTCAGTTCTCTCTCTCTGCTCTGTGGCTGTGAGGACATGTGGATGAATCTATAGGCCAATTAATGATAAAGCATGAGGAGCAACACCTTACAGCCACACAAGAAAGAAACCGTGGGAGTATGCATGGCTGGGTGCTATGAGGTGTTTGAAAATACGTTTCAAAGGTAGACTGAAAATGTTTCTCAGTGAATAGACTTAATGTCCTGATTTAAAACACAGCTGTTGGCTCATTGTGGTGAATTCCCCTGGACTTAAGAGGGTATATAAATGACTGTGTGGGCGGTGCGGGCGTGCTGGCAGGCGTTAAGAGTGTTGGAGGAACATCAAGCCCTGAAGGAGGACATGCTTACATGATTGGTGTGTGTTTGAGTGTGAGTGTGAGTGTGAGTGTGAGTGTGAGTGTGAAAGAAAAAAAGAAAGAAAGAAAGAAAGAAAGAAAGAAAGAAAGAGAGAAAGAAAGAAAGAAAGAAAGAAAGAAAGAGAGAGAGAGAGAAAGAAAGAAAGAAAGAAAGAGAGAAAGAAAGAGAGAAAGACAGAAAGAAACAGAGAAAGAAAGAAAGAAAGAAAGAAAGAGAGAGAGAGAGAGAGAGAGAGAGAGGCGGTAATTGAGGAGATTTTGGAATAAAAAAGTGACAAAATAGAAAATATAGGAAGCTTCAATGCCATACAACTCTCCTTCCGTGGCCTCCAACTGCTCTTAAACGCAAGTAAAACTAAATGCATGCTATTCAATCGATCACTGCCCGCACCTGCTCGCCCTTCCAGCATCACTACTCTGGATGGCTCTGACTTAGAATACGTGGACAACTACAAATACCTGGGTGTCTGGTTAGACTGTAAACTCTCCTTCCAGACTCACATTAAGCATCTCCAATCCAAAATTAAATCTAGAATCGGCTTCCTATATCGTGTTATTTCATAATTTTGACGTCTTCACTATTATTCTACAATGTAGAAAAAAGTAAAAATGAAGAAAAACCCTTGAATGAGTAGGTGTCAAAACTTTTGACTGAATCTGTGCATGCACACTGTCACATTCGTCATAAGGATCGGACCAAGGCGCAGCGTGAGTAGAGTTCCACATCATTTTAATAAATCGAAACTCACTGAACAAAACAACAAACAACCAAACGAAACGTGATGCTACTGATGTGCACTAAGGCAACTATACATAGACAAGATCCCACACCAGAAAGTGGGAAAAAGGGCTGCCTAAATATGATCCCCAATCAGAGACGACAATAAACAGCTGTCTCTGATTGGGAACCATATCAGGCCAACATAGAAATACAAAACATAGAATGCCCACCCCAAATCACACCCTGACCTAACCAAATAGAGAAATAAAACGTATCTCTAAGGTCAGGGTATGACACACACACATCCATGCACACAAACTTACACGCACGCACGCACACACACAAATTTACACGCACGCACGCACACACACACACATACACGCACGCACGCACGCACACACACACACACACACACACACAAACTTACACGCACACACACACACACACACGCACGCACGCACGCACACACACACACACACAAACTTACACGCACGCACACACACACACACACGCACGCACACACACACACACACACACACACACACACACAAAGACTTCTACTAGTTATAATCTGATTCTACTGTTTCAGTACCTGTAGCCTCTGAACTCTGACAGGAAACATTCACCATGGCAGACTGAAGCGAGACTGAATACAGAGACAGTCTTCTATTTACATTCACAACCCTGTCACTCACTCACACCAGGCAGTGAGTCAAAAGACAAATGTAGACATGTTCCACTTTAGTGTGACTTATTAAAACAAATGATCTGTGTCATACTGGATATGAAAATCCCCCAATTAACATGGTTGTGATGGTTCTGTTTCTAGGCTACGTATTGACATGTATCTATTTATATAAGACTTACAACCTGCTGTAAACTGCTGATAGCTGCAGAGTCCCATTCTTTTAGTCTCATAACTCATAAACCTTTCCATGGTGGGCTTTATAATACATGGAACCACAGCCAGTTTACTGGGAAATGTCCAGCCTTTGAGGATTTAGGTTTACAGATGAACAAAATGTACTGCAGAAAAATAAAATGGACTTGTGGAAACTGCAGAGCATTTTTGCAACAGCAAAAGCAACCCTTTTAAGGTGTTGTTTTGTAAAAAAAATGTGCTTATTATCTTTGTATCTCTTGGCATATTTGAATAATTTTATTGGCAGTCTCCCAAAACATATCTGTGCAATCCAGACTTAATTGCTTAATTGATTAGCTAAATGGGCAACATATAAATTCAAATAAAGTATTTTAAATAATTGACCAAAGATGTGGACACACTTTCTCAATATAGATTCCATCACACTAATATGCTATATGGCTACAGGCTGCAGAATGCAGATGCTAAAAAACATTCGTGAATTCAGACATCACTGATCCTTTCAATCAGGGTTGAATTCGTTTTCAATAATCATTTTAGCAGATGCTCTTATCTAGAGCAGTTTACAGGTGCAATTAGGGTTAAGTGCGTAGCTCAAGGGCGCGACAGATTTTGAACCTTGTCGGCTCGAGGATTCAAACTAACCAACTTTAGAGGATGGCACTTGTCATTTCGGTGTTGTCGACTTGCAGAGGATATTGTAGGTAGTCCATAAACTGATTATCTGCGGCGACACCGTCATTTCATCGGCGCTCTATTGTGCAGTTGATTCAAAGGTGACAGTAGCGCGCAATTCTCTATAATTTCCCGCCCAGACCCATTATCTCTTTCTCTGACAGAGAGAGAGAGAGAGAGAGAGAGAGAGAGAGAGAGAGAGAGAGAGAGAGAGAGAGAGAGAGAGAGAAAGAGAGAAAGAGGAGAGAGAGAGAGGAGAGAGAGAAAGAGGAGAGAGAGAGAGAAGGAGAGAGAAGAGAGAGAGAAAGAGGAGAGAGAGAGAGAGAGGAGAGAGAGAAAGAGGAGAGAGAGAGAGAGAGAGAGAGACAGAGAGACAGAGAGAGTGTGTGCCAGAACGAATAACTTTCCATTGGTCTGATCGGCGAAAAGATATCGATCAGAAACAATGATGAAAGAAAACAGACCAATAAATTGTCCAATTTAGCTATTTGGTGAGATAAAATAAATAATTTGCGGAGATAACTATTGTTCACGTCACTTTGTATTACAGCTACAAGTTGAATGGTTTAGTGAAGTGACATTTCTTTGAACCGCTGCATGCATGGGAACTATCCATGGACCTGAAATTACGAAAAAAAATATAGAGGCAAAGTGCCCTGCGCTGTAGTACGAAAACATGTTCTCTAATCACTCATCTTTATTCAAACAATTTACTGTGACTACATATATCAATTTTAACTGCCGGTTCAATCCAAATATCCCCTCTTAAATTAAAATGCGAAGGTCATACAAAACGCAACTCATTGGGAAATAAAAACGTCCAATTTAAATTCCGGACCGAATAAACTCGGCATTACATCAGATTGCGTACCTCAGATCTGCGTGCGTGGGATGAGTCTGGGTTCTCTCTCAGTAGTTCTCCCTCCTATGTGTGTCTTCATCTGCACCCCTCACAGACAGTAACAAAAAGTGTTGGAGCGCCGCTGGGTAAACAGACAAGACGGACGGAGGTGCACACCGTAGCCACTTGCTTCTTGGCATGAAGGTGCGCTTCCTCTAGAGCTCCTAGGATTTAGCAGGCAACCTCACTCACTCACTACTGACGACGGACATATCCGCAGACCACACCAGCACGTAACTGTCCTGCTCAGCTCAACTCAGACGCTTCGTGCCATGGTGATTGAAATCATCAACCCGCTGCGCGGAATGCTGAATGCGGAGGCTACGAGAGAGAGAGAGAGAGAGGGGGGGGGGGGGGGGGGGGGGGGGGGGCACCAACCAAAACAAACTATTTCATCAGGTTACATACAGTCTTACACTTTTTCCGAGAAAGGTGACGTCAGTATCACCCCCTAAAGGAGTCCAGTCACCAATGATAGATGCTCATATGGCTTACTGTATATTTAGAACGTTTTGAGATCATCAATAATGAAATGATAAGTCTACCTCTTGCCTTAGAGAGATCGTATTGATATATGTTATTTATGTGTGCAATTCCTCAAAGTATCCTAAAAATTCATCTGAACCATGTCCTCTTATTTTGTGAAAACATGTCACACATTTCTGATAGAGTGAGCAGAAAATAACTTCACACCAGTGGAAAAATACAGAATTAGCCCCAGCAAAACAGCTGATACAAAGGCATCATAAACACTGTGCCTTTATTCTGTCTTGTCTAGAAACAGTCCCGGGCCCCTGGGACTTCAGCACCAAGGCCAGCTCCTGCCATGAACGAAAGACAGATGAGAGAGAATGCTTTGGGCTGGATTCAATGAGTATGACAGAAGTATCGCAGAAAATCCATGTTACAGCTCGATTTAAATTTAAAGGCAATGTTCCCGTGTTCACGGAGACTTCATTGACGGTAAACACTTCATATGTCAGCTCAATCGGACATTACTTTTACATCTCTGTAAACATAAGGAACACATACACTCTAAAAAGAAAAGGTTCCTGGAGTATCCTTTAGGGGTTCTTTAAATTTAAACTGTGGGGGAACCTCTAGAAGTTCTTTGAGGAACCCTAAAATAACCCCTTTTAATGGATCATCAAATAAACTTTTGAATAACTTTTTGGCGTTATTTTTTTATATACCCCCCCCCCCCCTGATATTATTATTGTTAATGATAATAATATGCATAACAATAACACAATATTTTAGTTCTCAGTTTATTATGATTTTAGTGGCAAAGTCGAATTTAAAAATTCTAATATGAGGTAAACTCCCAGCAGAGTCCCAAGTCTTCTGGTGTGTTGATGTTAGTGTGTTGATGTTCTCTGTATCCATAGCCAGAATGGTTTTGCATTGCGTGGTGATCGAACAGGTTTCCTGTTATATTCATCAGAGGTGTAGGAGGGTGTAGTCTGTGAATCCCAACAAAATGTAATTAATTATACATAAGATTAACAAAACACACGACAGTATTCATACCTTGTTTTTTTGTGGTGAATGTGAATGAAAAAAACCTTTTTGATGAGGGTTTTCATATACACACCTTGTCCATAGAGGCCTATAGGCTATTCATTGAAGAGGTAAGGGAAGAGGATGGCAAATGTGATTTGCATAACATTCCAATTGACATACCTTTGTATGCCTCCTCGTCTGTATACCTGCAGACACAGACACAAAAGTGAGCAGTTCAGTCATCTGCACCCAATAAAGCCAGCCTTCAACATATTGTAGCCTACAAATTCTTACCTCTTTGTTGATTGATATCCATTGAATTGTGTCCAGTCTTTGTTTTAGAAAGATTTGCACAAATATGAAAAGAGAGATGGTATCATTACAAAACAATATCCATTTAGATAAGGGACCAACCTTAAATTGAGGAGATCTTTACATTTCTCAGTTAAGTGCCTGCACCTGCTGTCCTTTCAAATTCAAATCAAAATGTTTCAGTTGGGCAGTTAGGTTCCTGCAAGAACCCCCACCAACTAAGGAGGTTCCTCGATGAACCCCACCTCATATGGGGTTCTTGGAAGAACCTTTTGTGGGCCATTTGCAGTGCCAGGAAGACTAAGGTTCTTCAAAGAACTTTGAGGATCTTAGAAGAACCCTTGTTGAACCCCTACTTTTTAGAGTGTACCAACAAAGACTGTCATTGTGCATAGTGATAAGTTGTCTGCTACAGTCACGTTCTCATAAGGGATAAAATATGAGTCTTCTTGTCCCCGTACACACTCATGTTGTACAAGGAATACATAACACATTTGGCACAACCGTTGTGATACAACAGAGAGTTCTTCTGTACAAAAACAACAACACAAGGAACAGACAAAACTGTCCATTGTATCAGAAAAATATCTGTTGTATCACAACCATTATGTCAAATGCGTTGTAAATAAGTTGTACAATCTAAGTGTGTAGGGGGCCTTTGAGTGCTTTACATGAAGCAAACTGTTTACTCATGTGTTCAGTATTAGCTTATATTGTCACGCCCTGACCTTAGAGATCCTTATTTATTCTCTATGTTTGGTTAGGTCAAGGTGTGACTCGGGTGGGAGAATCTATGTTTTCTATTTCTTTGTTGTTTTTGCCTAGTGTGGTTCCCAATCAGAGGCAGCTGTCTATTGTTGTCTCTGATTGGGGATCATATATAACTTGTCATTTTCCGTTTGGGTTTTGTGGGGTGTTGTTTTCCGTTTAGTATCTGTGCCTGACGGAACTGTCCGCTTTCGTTTTTGTATTCGTTATTTTTGTTTGAGTGATTCTTGACAATAAAGATCATGAACACTTTCCACGCTGCGCTTTGGTCCACTCTTCCTTACGACGATGAGCGTTACATATATAACCAACGAGGTATATCTCAAGGGCATATCTTATCTAGATGAACTTCCATTAGATTCCAAAAGTATTCTGCATTATTATGGCTTTATGAGCAGGTTCACTTGCTCAGCAACTGGAATAGAATAGGAGCCAACGTACCAGGCCAGGTCTGTGTGCTGTGAATGCAGAGTGGTCCACTTAGACAGACAGAGAGAAATAGAGAGAGAAATAGAGAGAGGGGGAAGAGAGATAGCGAGAGGGGCGGGGGGGGGGGGGGGCATAGAGTGGGAGAAACAACAGACATACACACACATTACGAGGCGAACCCCAGCCCAAGACAAAACAAACAGCAGGACTCTGCTGATTCATCTGAGGGCTCAGTAGGCTTTGATTGCTGACAATTTGTCTGTGTGCAGGCCGAGTGTGCGAAACCTCTAAATGCTCCTATCTGGCAGGCCACGTTTGAAGGGTTAATATGAAGAGGGCAGACAACCTTCATCCTTTTGTCACCCTGAGGAGATGGAAAAGTTATTGCTGTGAAGTTTCTGTTGTTCGGTGAGAAAATACTGAATGTGGCATTTGGATATTGGTGAGATTTCGTTGCTTTTAAGCAAGAATACTTTTGAAGTCGGTGAGGCAAAGCGGGATTCCTCATGGATAGCAATAGTGATAGACAGTACAATGATACAGTAAACCGTCCAACATGTAGAATCTAAATCAAATCA
>NW_027259411.1:0-5000 GCF_045791955.1 Oncorhynchus clarkii lewisi
ACGTAGAATAAAATGAACAACTACGGGGTGTTAGTTGGAAATACCAGAGCTCACGTAGAATAAAATGAACAACTACGGGGTGTTAGTTGGAAATACCAGAGCTCACGTAGAATAAAATGAACAACTACGGGGTGTTAGTTGGAAATACCAGAGCTTACGTAGAATAAAAGCATTGCCAGAAGAAATAAAAGAACAGAGATCAAGGCAAATACTATCTAATAATACTATCCTTCAGAAAAGACTGAGACAAAGTGGTATAAGTCTTTATCCTTTTGTAAATAGAGAAAACAGAAGCCCTATAATTCCCTATTCTGATAAATGTTGTATTTCCTTTCTAAGAAGGAATTGGATCTCATTGGAATTGCCTAGGCGGGGGGGGGGGGGGAGAGAGAGAGAGGCAGGGGGGGAGAGAGAGAGGATGTGGATTTTCAGCTTGGGTCACGGATGGATGGCTGTGTTGTAAATTGGCTGATTGGGGGAACATGGCGAAGCTAACTAGAAAAGACAACACAACAACACACAGAACACCACTTCAACACAAAGTGCCAGTCTAGTGCTGAAGAGGAACTGCAGGGAGTAGAGGCAATACGTTTCTCAAAAACAAAAAGAAGGCAAAAAATGACAGTATGAACTATACACATGTATTTATTTTTTTCTTCTTTGTTTACACTTTGTGATGTCTGTCTGCAACGCCAGCAAGTTGTTGTTTTTAAAAAGCTGCTACTATTCTAATCCAAGTGTGTCAAAGTGTTTCAGCAAGAAAAGGTAACTTATGTTATTGTCACGCCCTGACCTTAGTGTCACGCCCTGACCTTAGTGTCACGCCCTGACCTTAGTGTCACGCCCTGACCTTAGTGTCACGCCCTGACCTTAGTGCCACGCCCTGACCTTAGGGTGTGATTTGGCTGGGCATTCTAGTTTTTATATTTCTTTGTTGACCGAGTATAGTTCCCAATCAAAGGCAGCTGTCTATCGTTGTCTCTGATTGGGGATCATACTTAGGCAGCCCTTTTTCCCACCTTCTGTTGTGGGATCTTGATTTTGTATAGTTGCTGTGTAGGCTGCAGAACGTTACGTTTGTTAATATATATATATATTTTTTGATGTTCATCAAAATAAAGAAAGATGCGCCTTGGTCCAATCCATCTCTAAACGATCGTTATCTTCTATAAAAGATCCTGTGTGATTTGTGATCAGGCATGAGAAGGTGTGAGAGACCGTGAGATACAACCCATATTTATGCTTATTTATTTTCCCTTTTGTACTTTAACCATTTGCACATCGTGACAACACTGTATATATATATATATATATATATATATACATAATATGACATTTGTAATGTCTTTATTCCTTTGAAACTTCTGTGAGTGTAATGTTTACTGTTCATATTTACTGTTTATTTCACTTTTGTATATTATCTACCTCACTTACTTTGGCAATGTTAACATATGTTTCCCATGTCAATAAAGCCCCTTGAATTGAATTGACTAGAGAGAGAGAGAGAGAGAGAGAGAGAGAGAGGGGTGCCCTTTTATTCAGTCAGAAAGATTTACTCCTTCCTCCTTTCCTCTTATCGTTACATTCAGAGGGAGAGGCAGAGAGAGAAGGAGCGAGAGAGAGGGGGAGAGAAGATAAAATCCATGTACACAAACAACAAGTGTGCGGTTAAAATTGGCAAAAAACACACACATTTCTTCACACAGGGTCGTGGGGTGAGACAGGGATGCAGCTTAAGCCCCACCCTCTTCAACATATATATCAACGAATTGGCGCGGGCACTAGAAAAGTCTGCAGCACCCGGCCTCACCCTACTAGAATCCGAAGTCAAATGTCTACTGTTTGCTGATGATCTGGTGCTTCTGTCACCAACCAAGGAGGGCCTACAGCAGCACCTAGATATTCTGCAAAGATTCTGCCAGACCTGGGCACTGACAGTAAATCTCAGTAAGACCAAAATAATGGTGTTCCAAAAAAGGTCCAGTCGCCAGGACCACAAATACAAATTCCATCTAGACACTGTTGCCCTAGAGCACACAAAAAACTATACATACCTTGGCCTAAACATCAGCGCCACAGGTAACTTCCACAAAACTGTGAACGATCTGAGAGACAAGGCAAGAAGGGCATTCTATGCCATCAAAAGGAACATAAATTTCAACATACCAATTAGGATCTGGCTAAAAATACTTGAATCAGTCATAGAGCCCATTGCCCTTTACGGTTGTGAGGTCTGGGGTCCGCTCACCAACCAAGACTTCACAAAATGGGACAAACTATCCAAAATATCCTCCGTGTACCACGTAAAACACCAAATAATGCATGCAGAGCAGAATTAGGCCGATACCCACTAATTATCAAAATCCAGAAAAGAACCGTTAAATTCTACAACCACCTAAAAGGAAGCGATTCCCAAACCTTCCAAAAACAAAGCCATCACCTACAGAGAGATGAACCTGGAGAAGAGTCCCCTAAGCAAGCTGGTCCTGGGGCTCTGTTCACAAACACAAACACACCCCCACAGAGCCCCAGGGCAACAGCACAATTAGACCCAACCAAATCATGAGAAAACAAAAAGATAATTACTTGACACATTGGAAAGAATTAACAAAAAAACAGAGCAAACTAGAATGCTATTTGGCCCTAAACAGGGAGTACACAGTGGCAGAATACCTGTCCACTGTGACTGACCCAAACTTAAAGAAAGCTTTGACTATGTACAGACTTAGTGAGCATAGCCTTGCTATTGAGAAAGGCCGCCGTAGACAGACCTGGCTCTCAAGAGAAGACAGGCTATGTGCACACTGCCCACAAAATGAGGTGGAAACTGAGCTGCACTTCCTAACCTCCTGTCCAACGTATGACCATATTAGAGAGACATATTTCCCTCAGATTACACAGATCCACCAAGAATTCGAAAACAAATCCAATTTTGATAAACTCCCATATCTACTGGGTGAAATACCACAGTGTGACATCACAGCAGCAAGATGTGTGACCTGTTGCCACAAGAAAAGGGCAACCAGTGAAGAACAAACCCCATTGTACATACAACCCATATTTATGCTTATTTATTTTCCCTTGTGTACATTGTTACAACACTGTATATATATATATATATATATATATATATATAATATGACATTTGTAATGTCTTTATTGTTTTGAAATTTCTGTATGTGTAATGTTTACTGTTAATTTTTATTGTTTATTTCACTTTTGTATATTATCTACCTCACTTGCTTTGGCAATGTTAACACATGTTTCACATGCCAATAAAGCCCCTGAATTGAATTGAATTGAGAAGGAGAGGGAGAGGGAGAGGCAGAGAGAGAAGGAGCGAGAGAGAGAGAGGGAGAGAGAGATTGAGAGGGAGAGGCAGAGAGAGAAGGAGCGAGAGAGAGAGAGAGAGAGAGAAGGAGAGGGAGAGGCAGAGAGAGAAGGAGCGAGAGAGAGAGAGAGAGAGAGAAGGAGAGGCAGAGAGAGAATGAGCGAGAGAGAGAGAGGCAGAGAGAGAAGGAGAGGGAGAGGCAGAGAGAGAAGGAGTGAGAGAGAGAGAGAGAGAGAAGAAGAGGCAGAGAGAGAAGGAGCGAGAGAGAGAGAAAGAGAGGGAGAGGCAGAGAGAGAAGGAGAGTGAGAGGCAGAGAGAGAAGGAGCGAGAGAGAGAGAGAGGCAGAGAGAGGAGAGGGAGAAGCAGAGAGAGAAGGAGCGAGAGAGAGAGAGAGAGAGAGAGAGAGAGAGAGAGAGAGAGAGAGAGGAGAGGAGAGGGAGAGGCAGAGAGAGAAGGAGAGGGAGAGGGAGAGAGAGAGAGGCAGAGAGAGAAGGAGAGGGAGAGGCAGAGAGAGAAGGAGAGGGAGAGGCAGAGAGAGAAGGAGCGAGAGAGAGAGAGAGGCAGAGAGAGAAGGAGAGGGAGAGAGAGGCAGAGAGAGAAGGAGAGGGAGAGGCAAAGAGAGAAGGAGCGAGAGAGAGAGAGAGAGAGAGAGAGAGGGCGAGAGGGAGGGAGAGAGAGAGGGTGAGAGGGAGGGAGAGAGAGGGAGAGAGAGAGCGAGATAGGGGCAGAGAGAGAAGTAGCGAGAGAGGGAGAGAGAGAGAGCGGGAGAGAGAGAGAGAGCGAGAAGGAGCGAGAGAGAGAGGGAGAGAGGGAGAGAGAGGCAGAGAGAAGGAGCGAGAGAGAGAGAGAGAGAGAGGGCGAGAGGGAGGGAGAGAGCGAGAGGGAGAGAGAAAGGGCGAGAGGGAGGGAGAGAGAGAGGGGCAGAGAGAGAAGGAGCGAGAGAGGGAGAGAGAGAGAGCGGGAGAGAGAGAGAGAGCGAGAAAGGAGCGAGAGAGAGAGGGAGAGAGAGGCAGAGAGAAGGAGCGAGAGAGAGAGAGAGAGAGAGGGCGAGAGGGAGGGAGAGAGCGAGAGGGAGAGAGAAAGGGCGAGAGGGAGGGAGAGAGAGATAGGGGCAGAGAGAGAAGGAGCGAGAGAGGGAGAGGCAGAGAGAAAGGGAGAGACAGGGCGAGAGAGAGGAAGAGAGAGAGCGAGAAGGAGCGAGAGAGAGAGGGAAAGAGGGAGAGAGAGAGGCAGAGAGAGAAGGAGCGAGAGAGAGAGAGAGGGAGAGGCAGAGAGAGAAGGAGCGAGAGAGAGAGAGAGGGAGAGGCAGAGAGAGAAGGAGCGAGAGAGAGAGAGAGGGAGAGGCAGAGAGAGAAGGAGCGAGAGAGGGCGAGAGGGAGGGAGAGAGAGAGAGGGAGAGAACAAGAGAGAGAATGCAAGCAGGCAGTACTCAAGAGACAAGGGGGGGGAGGGGGGATGATGAGTTGAGTATTGGCATATTGACCCGCTGTTTATACAGAAAGCCAATGTTGAGTCACTGTGAGACAGGCCACTTCATAATATAGTTCCTCTCTAGCACATGAAAGAGACAGCAATGAATCCGTGGGATTGGAAGAGAATGTCCAGTGACATTTAGATAGAAGCGCTGTCTGTTTCAATGGGATCCATAGAGGTGGATGCAGGAGATACA
>NW_027259411.1:7500-30000 GCF_045791955.1 Oncorhynchus clarkii lewisi
GAGCTGTATCCATGGTGACTCCTGAGCTGTATCCATGGTGACTCCGTGCGTCTGTCACTATTTCTCACTGGATGTGTGTGTGTGTGTGGTAAAGAAAGAGTGTGTGTGTGTGTGTGTGGTAAAGAAAGAGTGTGTGAGAGTGTGCGTGTGCGTGCGTGCGTGTCTGCGTGTGTGCGTCTGTGTCTGTGTGTGTGCGTGTCTGTGTCTGTGTGTGTGTGTGTGTGTGTGTGTGTGTGTGTGTGTGTGTGTGTGTGTGTGTGTACAGGATTTCTCTCCCGGCTGTGTGTTTGTATGTTTCCCTAGGCTTTAGCATTTATTTGCCTGGGTAAATAATTAATCGACGAGTCTCGAATGGGTTCGTCTGCTGGTGAAAGAGAGAAAGAGAGAAGCAAGGACACGGTGTCTTTCTACCTCCAGCTTTGGTCTTTACTGAGAAACAGAAGAAAGTGTAGCTGCAAGAAAGATCCAATGACCCGTGTACATCTTAAAGGCAGCGGCCATCTTTCTTCCTGAGAGACTATGTGGTGCTTACGGATATTATTATGATATAAACATCACTGTGAAATAAGATACGAATAACATATAAAGAAAATTACTCTTTTTTTCTCTCCAATTATTATTTTTTATACCACAGTGTTCCTCACATTGACATTCACTGCAACTCTGAAACAAGTTGCAATATCTGTTACAACAGTTTTAGTTTTACTGTTGCAAAAATGTTTTCCTACAATGTGTCCTACTAAACATACCCCAGGACTGATAGGTCAGGGACACAGCGTGTTTCAAAAGGGCTTTGGACTGTTTGATAGAGAGAGAGACAGTCGAATGTCAGGAAACGGGTCTATCACTTAGCTAGTGGCTTCGATTGGCTCATTTAGTGCACAGATTCAGCCAATCCCTTCAATGACACCTGTTTGTTGGGTTGTCGGGAAAGAGAGTTACCTGGATCAGCTTTCTGCATGTCTCCTGGATATGTAGTGTTCTGAAAACACATTGGACATGAGTGTCTGGGGAATCCCTACCAGGAATGACGTTTTCACAACCAGTTCTGTGAAGTCAGCACATTCAAATAAATAACCTTTCTCTGGGCTTTGGGAGAAAAGGACCCATTAATTTTTATCTACGGGTATTAACCACACAATTCTCTGATTAAACCCTCCTAAAACCGCCAAGATCAAATTAAACACATTTTAGGTGTAGCACAAACATATCGTCACGAGGCTTTGTGTGAATTATGTACACGGAAGCTAAATATATTATGTACACGGAAACTAAATGTATTAAATTCTGAATTACTTCAACATGTTCAGTGGTGTGTTTCACCAGAGGCACATTGCTAAAATGACTGAGATAGGAATTGGGAGGATATTTGCAAAGGTAAAACCTGTTTCCGTTGACTGAGAACTGACAACGTGACACCAGGTCACAACAGTTGAACCCGCAGCCTTCAGGCTAGTGTTAAGGTTTTTTTGTGTCGAAAGAGAGGAGGACCAAAATGCAGTGTGGTTATTTCTATTCATCTTTAATAATGACGATATAATACAAAACAATAAACGTAACGTGAAAAACCTAACCAGCCCTATCTGGTGCAAACAAACACAGAGACAGGAACAATCACCCACAAAACACTCAAAGAATATGGCTGCCTAAATATGGTTCCCAATCAGAGACAACGATAAACACCTGCCTCTGATTGAGAACCACTCCAGGCAACCATAGACAACCCCACTAAACCACAATCCCATAACCTACAAAAAACCCAAGACAAAACACACCACATAAATAACCCATGTCACACCCTGGCCTGACCAAAATAATAAAGAAAACACAAAATACTAAGACCAGGGCTTGACAGATAGAACATTCTGTCTTGGGGTCAGCTGAGACGAGCACATGTTCCACTGTCTTGTCTTTGACAACTGAGACAGAGATGACAGAACAGAACATTCGTGTTAAGACTGGGCTTAAGGCTTAACTGAGATGCGCCGATGAGCAAGAAAACAGACCTGGGTTGAAATACGATTCAAAAATGATTTCAAATACTTCATATCAGCAAGTGAAATTGGGAAGGTTGCAGATTGCACAGAACAAGGCAGTAAGGATTGTTTTAAGGTGGACATATGGTTCTTCTGTTGAAGTCATTGCTCAATGCTCTTGGTTGGTCGTCAAATCAACAAGATAATTAAAAAATATATATTTATTTTATTTTATAATATACATCATTTATACCGGCCAAACTCTATTCACAACGGTATTCAGTTGGTAAGAGACAGACATTCCGTAAATACTAGGAATAGATTGTCCAACGTCTATGCGTTATCCAGACAGAAAAGAGATATAGGCAAAATAACATTTAGATTCAGAGCCATAAAAAAATGTAATAATTTATCTGAGCAAACCAGAAACCTTTCAATATATAAACTCAATTCATACTTAAGAACCATTTCAATCTAATACATAGCTGTTCTGGACTCTTTGAAGGTTCGTCCAAATGAGGACTAAAACAGACCCTTAATAAAATAAAATAAAATAAATGTGCTTGATTGAACTTGCCTGACTTAATAAAGCCAATAGGAAACATCGGACACTCCAGGCAGTCAAAAGCATTTCTAACCCAGGTCTGCCTTGGGCTAACTGAGTTGCTCTGCTGAACAAGAGAGAGCCGGTGACATAATGAAAGGAGTTAACTGAACCGTCCTGTTAAACAAACAGTATCAGCATTTGTAGTACCTGGCCCACTCCCAAGCTCACACGGCCTGGGTACTGATGGAGAGAAGAAAACACCTGTTTGATCTTCAGGTCTCTGCTTGGTGAGCAGGTTTCAGTTAGTTCTGTTACCTGAGGTGAACTATAACAAGCCGATAGTTCACAACTCCAGACCTTGAGGCTTTCACAGTACAGCTGGTTTTGTGATTCAACCTATATACTACAACACTATAACACTATAACATTATGACACTATAACATTATGACACTATAACATTATGACACTATAACACTATGACATTATAACACTATAACACTATAATACTATAACACTATGACACTATAACACTATAACACTATAACATTATGACACTATAACACTATGACATTATAACACTATAACACTATAATACTATAACACTATGACACTATAACACTATAACACTATGACATTATGACAATATCACACTATGACACTATAACACTATGACATTATAACACTATGACACTATAACACTATGACATTATGACATTATCACACTATGACACTATAACACTATGACATTATAACACTATGACACTATAACACTATGACATTATAACACTATGACATTATCACACTATGACACTATAACAATATACTACAATACCATTATGACATTATGCCATTATAACATTATGACACTATGACATTATAACACTATAACACTATAACACTAGGACACTATAACACTATAACACTATGACACTATAACACTATAACACTATGACACTATAACACTATAACACTATGACACTATGACACTATAACGCTATAACACTATGACACTATAAAACTATGACACTATAACACTATAACACTATGACACTATAACACTATAACACTATAACACTATGACACTATAACACTATAACACTATGACACTATGACACTATAACATTATAACACTATAACACTATAACATTATAACATTATAACACTATAACATTATAACACTATAACATTATAACACTATAACACTATGACACTATGACACTATAACACTATGACACTATGACAGACAGACAGACAGACAGAGACAGACAGACAAGCAGGCAGGCAGACAGACAGGCAGAAGACAGACAGACAGGCAGGCAGAAAGGCAGAGAGAGAGAGAGAGAGAGAGAGAGACAGACAGACAGACAGACAGACAGACAGACAGACAGACAGACAGACAGACAGACAGATAGACAGGTAGACAGACAGAGAGACAAACAGGCAGACAGAGACAGAGACAGAGACAGACAGGCATACAGAGAGACAGAAGGACAGATAGGCAGACAGAGAGACAGACAGGCAGGCAGACAGGCAGAGAGACAGACAGACAGACAGAATTACAGAGAGACAGACAGATAGACAGACAGAGAGGCAGACAGGCAGACAGATATACAGACAGACAGAGAGACAGACAGGTAGACAGGCATACAGGTAGACAGACAGACAGACAGGCAGACAGACAGACAGACAGACAGACAGACAGACAGACATACAGACAGACAGATAGGCATACAGAGAGACAGAAGGACAGATAGGCAGGCAGAGAGACAGACAGACAGACAGACAGACAGACAGACAGACAGAGAGGCAGGCAGACAGGCAGACAGAGAGAGAGGCAGACATGCAGACAGACAGGGACTCATAAGTATGCCAGGTAGACCAGAAGAAGGAGGAGGGATGAATGACAGGCCCTACCGTCACTCAAATATTACACCACATCAATACCCTGGCATCAATAGTGTGAGCCTCAGAGATGCATCAGAACATCAACGTGACCAGTCGTCGCTCTCCCTTGGATAACTTCCACGGGGAATAGAGAGTTGGAGAATTCAATCTGTGTGTCAGATAACCTGTCATTGATTCTGATATTGGTCATTGTCTATCGGTGTTAATAGCATTTTATATTTCTTATGATCTGAGGAGATAAGAAGGGCTAAACCTCCAGGACATTCTCCTAGTTGTTTTCCTCAGGAGGAAAGTGAAACGTTCCATTTTGGAAAAGTAGGCAATAAAAGTTGAATTGCTGAAGATTGTTCCCTAGATGTGAATTGGAATGGAATCGGTTGGGGGGGGGGGGGGGGGCATATCGCATTGGCAATCAGATCGATATGTGCAAAGGCAAGGGGAAGATTTGTTTTTTTCCTTGAATATAGGCTTCACATATGGCCTGAAATAAAATATGTTTTATTGTCACATACACCAGATAGGTGCAGTGAAATGTGTTGTTTCACAGGGTCAGCCACAGAGGTATGGCGCCCCTTGAGCAAAATTAGGGTTAAGTGCCTGGCTCAGGGATACATCAACTGATGTTTTACCTTGACGGCTCAAGTATTCAAACCAGGAACCTTTCGGTTAGGGTTTCAGACCAAACTAAATCCTGACACTAGAGTTTCAGACCAAACTAAACCCTTAAGCTAGGGTTTCAGACCAAACTAAACCCTGAAGCTAGGGTTTCAGACCAAACGAAACCCCCGAAGCTAGGGTTTCAGACCAAACTAAACCCCCGAAGCTAGGGTTTCAGACCAAACTAAACACCTGGAGCTAGGGTTTCAGACCAAACTTAACCCTGAAGTTAGGGTTTCAGACAAAACTAAACCCCCGAAGCTAGGGTTTCAGACCAAACTAAACACCTGGAGCTAGGGTTTCAGACCAAACTTAACCCTGAAGTTAGGGTTTCAGACAAAACTAAACCCCCGGAGCTAGGGTTTCAGACCAAACTAAACCCCCGGAGCTAGGGTTTCAGACCGAACTAAACCCCCGGAGCTAGGGTTTCAGACCAAACTAAACCCCGAAGCTAGGGTTTCAGACCGAACTAAACCCCCGAACCTAGAGTTTCAGTCCAAACTAAACCCCCGAAGCTAGGGTTTCAGACCAAACTAGCCCCCGGAGCTAGGGTTTCAGACCGAACTAAATCCCCGAAGCTAGGGTTTCAGACCAAACTAAACCCCCGGAGCTAGGGTTTCAGACCAAACTAAACCCCCGGAGCTAGGGTTTCAGACCAAACTAAACCCCCGGAGCTAGGGTTTCAGACCAAACTAAACCCCCGAAGCTAGGGTTTCAGACCAAACTAAACCCCCGAAGCTAGGGTTTCAGACCGAACTAAACCCCGAAGCTAGGGTTTCAGACCGAACTAAACCCCCGAACCTAGAGTTTCAGTCCAAACTAAACCCCCGAAGCTAGGGTTTCAGACCAAACTAAACCCCCGGAGCTAGGGTTTCAGACCGAACTAAATCCCAGAAGCTAGGGTTTCAGACCAAACTAAACCCCCGGAGCTAGGGTTTCAGACCAAACTAAACCCCCGGAGCTAGGGTTTCAGACCAAACTAAACCCCCGGAGCTAGGGTTTCAGACCAAACTAAACCCCCGAAGCTAGGGTTTCAGACCAAACTAAACCCCCGAAGCTAGGGTTTCAGACCGAACTAAACCCCCGAACCTAGAGTTTCAGACCAAACTAAACCCCGAAGCTAGGGTTTCAGACCGAACTAAACCCCCGAAGCTAGGGTTTCAGACCGAACTAAACCCCCGAAGCTAGGGTTTCAGACCAAACTAAACCCCGAAGCTAGGGTTTCAGACCGAACTAAACCCCCGAAGCTAGGGTTTCAGACCAAACTAAACCCCCGAAGCTAGGGTTTCAGACCAAACTAAACCCCGAAGCTAGGGTTTCAGACCGAACTAAACCCCCGAACCTAGAGTTTCAGTCCAAACTAAACCCCCGGACCTAGAGTTTCAGACCGAACTAAACCCCCGGAGCTAGGGTTTCAGACCGAACTAAACCCCCGGAGCTAGGGTTTCAGTCCAAACTAAACCCCCGAACCTAGGGTTTCAGACCGAACTAAACCCCCGGACCTAGGGTTTCAGACCGAACTAAACCCCCGGACCTAGGGTTTCAGACCGAACTAAACCCCCGGACCTAGAGTTTCAGACCGAACTAAACCCCCGGAGCTAGGGTTTCAGACCGAACTAAACCCCCGAACCTAGAGTTTCAGTCCAAACTAAACCCCCGGACCTAGAGTTTCAGACCGAACTAAACCCACGGACCTAGGGTTTCAGACCGAACTAAACCCCCGGACCTAGGGTTTCAGACCGAACTAAACCCCCGGACCTAGGGTTTCAGACCAAACTAAACCCCCGGACCTAGGGTTTCAGACCGAACTAAACCCCCGGATCTAGGGTTTCAGACCGAACTAAACCCCCAGACCTAGGGTTTCAGTCCGAACTAAACCCCGAAGCTAGAGTTTCAGACCAAACTAAACCCCAGAACCTAGGGTTTCAGACCGAACTAAACCCCCGGACCTAGGATTTCAGTCCGAACTAAACCCCGAAGCTAGAGTTTCAGACCAAACTAAACCCCGAACCTAGGGTTTCAGACCGAACTAAACCCCCGGACCTAGGGTTTCAGACCAAACTAAACCCCCGGAGCTAGGGTTTCAGACCGAACTAAACCCCGAAGCTAGAGTTTCAGACCAAACTAAACCCCCAAACCTAGGGTTTCAGACCGAACTAAACCCCCGGAACTAGGGTTTCAGACCAAACTAAACCCCCGGAGCTAGGGTTTCAGACCGAACTAAACCCCCGGAGCTAGAGTTTCAGACCGAACTAAACCCCCGGACCTAGGGTTTCAGACCGAACTAAACCCCCGGACCTAGGGTTTCAGACCAAACTAAACCCCCGGAGCTAGGGTTTCAGACCAAACTAAACCCCCGGACCTAGGGTTTCAGACCGAACTAAACCCCCGAAGCTAGAGTTTCAGACCAAAATAAACCCCCGGACCTAGGGTTTCAGACCAAACTAAACCCCCGGAGCTAGGGTTTCAGACCGAACTAAACCCCGAAGCTAGAGTTTCAGACCAAACTAAACCCCCGAACCTAGGGTTTCAGACCGAACTAAAACCCAGAACCTAGGGTTTCAGACCAAACTAAACCCCCGGAGCTAGGGTTTCAGACCAAACTAAACCCCCGGACCTAGGGTTTCAGACCGAACTAAACCCCAGAACCTAGGGTTTCAGACCAAACTAAACCCCCGGAGCTAGGGTTTCAGACCAAACTAAACCCCCGGACCTAGGGTTTCAGACCGAACTAAACCCCAGAACCTAGGGTTTCAGACCAAACTAAACCCCCGGAGCTAGGGTTTCAGACCAAACTAAACCCCCGGACCTAGGGTTTCAGACCGAACTAAACCCCCGGACCTAGGGTTTCAGACCAAACTAAACCCCCGGACCTAGGGTTTCAGACCGAACTAAACCCCAGAACCTAGGGTTTCAGACCAAACTAAACCCCCGGAGCTAGGGTTTCAGACCAAACTAAACCCCCGAAGCTAGGGTTTCAGACCGAACTAAACCCCCGGACCTAGGGTTTCAGACCAAACTAAACCCCCGGACCTAGGGTTTCAGACCGAACTAAACCCCAGAACCTAGGGTTTCAGACCGAACTAAACCCCCGAAGCTAGGGTTTCAGACCAAACTAAACCCCCGGACCTAGGGTTTCAGACCGAACTAAACCCCCGGAGCTAGAGTTTCAGACCGAACTAAACCCCCAGACCTAGGGTTTCAGACCGAACTAAACCCCCGGACCTAGGGTTTCAGACCGAACTAAACCCCCGGACCTAGAGTTTCAGTCCAAACTAAACCCCCGAACCTAGAGTTTCAGACCGAACTAAACCCCCGGACCTAGAGTTTCAGACCAAACTAAACCCCCGGACCTAGGGTTTCAGACTGAACTAAACCCCCGGACCTAGGGTTTCAGACCAAACTAAACCCCCAAACTTAGGGTTTCAGACCGAACTAAACCCCCGGACCTAGGGTTTCAGACCAAACTAAACCCCCGAACCTAGGGTTTCAGACCGAACTAAACCCCCGAACCTAGGGTTTCAGACCGAACTAAACCCCCGAAGCTAGGGTTTCAGACCGAACTAAACCCCCGGACCTAGAGTTTCAGACCAAACTAAACCCCCGAACCTAGAGTTTCAGTCCAAACTAAACCCCCGGACCTAGAGTTTCAGACCGAACTAAACCCCCGAACCTAGGGTTTCAGACCGAACTAAACCCCCGGACCTAGAGTTTCAGACCGAACTAAACCCCCGGACCTAGAGTTTCAGACCGAACTAAACCCCAGAACCTAGAGTTTCAGACCAAAGGTATTGCACTAAAATCTTTAGATGAAAAATGAGTGCGTCATCTCATACCAGTCTAGAGATACCAACCTGTCCTACAGAAATACTGGCAGGCAAAGCAAACTCACACACACTGTAGTTATGTACTTTGTGGATAACTTAATAACCTTTCATTGCCTGTGTAATTACAGTATAATGAGCACTATGATAGAGGAACAACAGTTATGGAGTTGTTGATGCCACTGGTGTAGTACAATGTTTTTAGGTGAGGGAGCCCATAAAACAAAACAAAAAATGACATCATCATTTCTTCAATCAAAGTTGAATATTGTCATAATGGAATATGCGTCAAATGCATCATCCAATTGCAACGTCCAGAACATTATTATCTAAAGAACATATTTGATATTTTTAATCGCCTAATACACCCAAGTTAGCCATAGGCTACCTAATAGTCTATCCTTACTGGCAATCGTGAAAGATAATCCTTCACGTTTTCCCGGGTGAAAAAAATGTCCCAACTGCCAGTCCCTTGATTTGATCTCCATCAGTTTCATGGGAACATGTATTCAGAGATCTTCTTCAATGACAGTTTGGTGAGAGAATAAGAGCAGGTGGTGTTAAAACGAACTATTAGCCTTTCTTGTATTTTGTTTCAATCAAAGCATACATCCTGCCTAGTGGCTTCGTGGAGTTTTGACGAATGAGAAAATTAAATGTGACTATTCAGCTTCAGCTAACCATCCTAAAATGGCATTAGAAATGAGGAGGTGTTTATAGTGGAACAGTATAGCTGAAGGAGAGCTGAAGTAAAACTGGATGGCTGAAGGATAACTGAAAGATAGCTGAAGGGTAACTGAAGGATAACTGAAGGATAACTGAAAGATAGCTGAAGGATAACTGAAGGACAGCTGAAGGATAACTGAAGGATAACTGAAGGATAACTGAAGGATAACTGAAAGATAGCTGAAGGATAGCTGAAGGATAGCTGAAGGATAGCTGAAGGATAGCTGAAGGATAACTGAAAGATAGCTGAAGGATAATTGAAGGATAACTGGAGGATAACTGAAGGATAACTGAAAGATAGCTGAAGGATAGCTGAAGGATAGCTGAAGGATAACTGAAGGATAACTGAAGGATAACTGAAAGATAGCTGAAGGATAGCTGAAGGATAGCTGAAGGATAACTGAAAGATAGCTGAAGGATAGCTGAAGGATAGCTGAAGGATAGCTGAAGGATAACTGAAAGATAGCTGAAGGATAACTGAAGGATAACTGAAGGATACCTGAAAGATAGCTGAAGGATAACTGAAGGATAACTGAAAGATAGCTGAAGGATAGCTGAAGGATAGCTGAAGGATAACTGAAAGATAGCTGAAGGATAACTGAAGGATAACTGAAGGATAACTGAAAGATAGCTGAAGGATAGCTGAAGGATAGCTGAAGGATAACTGAAGGATAACTGAAGGAAAGCTGAAGGACGGCTGAAGGATAGCTGAAGGATAGCTGAAGGATAGCTTAAGGATAACTGAAGGATAACTGAAAGATAGCTGAAGGATAACTGAAGGATAACTGAAGGATAACTGAAAGATAGCTGAAGGATAGCTGAAGGATAGCTGAAGGATAACTGAAGGATAACTGAAGGAAAGCTGAAGGACGGCTGAAGGATAGCTGAAGGATAGCTGAAGGATAGCTGAAGGATAACTGAAGGATAACTGAAAAATAGCTGAAGGATAACTGAAGGATAACTGAAGGATAACTGAAGGATAGCTGAAGGATAGCTGAAGGATAACTGAAGGATAACTGAAATATAGCTGAAGGATAGCTGAAGGATAGCTGAAAGATAGCTGAAGGATAACTGAAGGATAACTGAAAGATAGCTGAAGGATAGCTGAAGGATAGCTGAAGGATAACTGAAAGATAGCTGAAGGATAACTGAAGGATAACTGAAAGATAGCTGAAGGATAACTGAAGGACAGCTGAAGGATAACTGAAGGATAACTGAAGGATAACTGAAAGATAGCTGAAGGATAGCTGAAGGATAACTGAAGGACAGCTGAAGGATAACTGAAGGATAACTGAAAGATAGCTGAAGGATAACTGAAGGACAGCTGAAGGATAACTGAAGGATAACTGAAGGATAACTGAAAGATAGCTGAAGGATAGCTGAAGGATAGCTGAAGGATAACTGAAGGACAGCTGAATGATAGCTGAAGGATAGCTGAAGGATAGCTGAAGGATAACTGAATGATAACTGAAAGATAACTGAAGGATAACTGAAGGATAACTGAAGGATAACTGAAGGACAGCTGAAGGATAACTGAAGGATAACTGAAGGATAGCTGAAGGATAGCTGAAAGATAGCTGAAAGATAGCTGAAGGATAACTGAAGGATAACTGAAGGATAGCTGAAGGATAGCTGAAGGATAACTGAAGGATAGCTGAAGGATAACTGAAGGATAACTGAAGGATAGCTGAAGGATAACTGAAGGACAGCTGAAGGATAGCTTAAGGATAGCTGAAGGATAGCTGAAGGATAACTGAAGGACAGCTGAAGGATAACTGAAGGATAGCTGAAGGATAGCTGAAGGATAGCTGAAGGATAACTGAAGGATAGCTGAAAGATAGCTGAAGGATAACTGAAGGATAACTGAAGGACAGCTGAAGGATAACTGAAGGATAACTGAAGGATAGCTGAAGGATAGCTGAAAGATAGCTGAAGGATAACTGAAGGATAGCTGAAAGATAGCTGAAGGATAACTGAAGGATAACTGAAGGATAACTGAAGGATAACTGAAGGATAACTGAAGGATAGCTGAAAGATAGCTGAAGGATAACTGAAGGATAACTGAAGGATAGCTGAAGGATAGCTGAAAGATAGCTGAAGGATAGCTGAAGGATAGTTCAGGAACCAATAAACAATCATTAGTTTAATAGGACTACGACTCTATGGTATAGCTATTAGTAGGCTACAGTCTAATGTAAATACGTACATATAGCTTGATATCATTGCACAGTTTGTGAGGAGAGCTTAATTGCTAGTAGACATTTCATTGTATTGTTTAGCATAAACGTTGATTAGCTTGAACACATGATTACAATATGCCCTGTTACAGAATAAAAGAAAACAGAAAGGTGAACTGTAAATTCATAGAATTTATTCACATAGATTCGACATGCTATCAAATCGATAGACCGAGTAGGGAACATAAATCTATGCTAAGTAGAAATCCAGGAAATTTGTTTGAAACCAAATCATCAAATGAATATTTATTGTAATCTTAGTGGTAATTAAATGTAATGTCTCACTTTCTCCAATGTTAAGTCTCCAGTTAGCTATCAAAGCCAAGGAGAAGGAGGCTGTTCACAAAAATGACTCCTGAAGACATTTAGAAAGGTTGGCTCAGGAGTGTGTGTGTGTGTGTGTGTGTGTGTGTGTGTGTGTGTGTGGACACTGAGTAGTGAGATGGGGTTTATATGGGTGACAGGAAGGTGTGGTGGTGATGGGAGAAGTGCTGACCTGTCTCTCCTCTCTCTGTTCCTGTCTATCGTCTCACCTCATCTCCTCTCCTCTGTCCCTGTCTATCACCTCACCTCATCTCCTCTGTCCCTGTCTATCATCTCACCTCATCTCATCTCCTCTGTCCCTGTCTATCACCTCACCTCATCTCCTCTGTCACTGTCTATCATCTCACCTCATCTCCTCTACTCTGTCCCTGTCTATCATCTCATCTCATCTCCTCTCCTCTGTCCCTGTCTATCACCTCACCTCATCTCCTCTGTCACTGTCTATCATCTCACCTCATCTCCTCTACTCTGTTCCTGTCTATCATCTCACCTCATCTCCTCTCCTCTGTCCCTGTCTATCACCTCACCTCATCTCCTCTGTCCCTGTCTATCATCTCACCTCATCTCCTCTGTCCCTGTCTATCACCTCACCTCATCTCCTCTGTCCCTGTCTATCATCTCACCTCATCTCATCTCCTCTGTCCCTGTCTATCACCTCATCTCATCTCCTCTGTCCCTGTCTATCATCTCACCTCATCTCCTCTGTCCCTGTCTATCATCTCACCTCATCTCCTCTGTCCCTGTCTATCATCTCACCTCATCTCCTCTGTCCCTGTCTATCATCTCACCTCATCTCCTCTCATCTGTCCCTGTCTATCATCTCACCTCATCTCCTCTGTCCCTGTCTATCATCTCACCTCATCTCCTCTGTCCCTGTCTATCACCTCATCTCATCTCCTCTGTCCCTGTCTATCATCTCACCTCATCTCCTCTGTCTCTCTCTCCCTGTTTCACTTTAATAGTATGTTGCTGTCATGAGAACCTTGCTCAGGTACAGTATGGTAGGAAATGCTTCTGATGTGTGTGTGTGTGTGTGTGTGTGTGTGTGTGTGTGTGTGTCTCTGTGTGTGTGTGTGTGTGTGTGTGTGTGTGTGTGTGTGTGTGTGTGTCTGTGTCTGTGTGTGTGTGTGTGTGTGTGTGTGTCTGTGTGTGTGTGTGTGTGTGTGTGTGTGTGTGTCTGTGTGTGTGTGTGTGTGTGTGTGTGTGTGTGTGTGTGTGTGTGTGTGTGTGTGTTTATAGAACAGCCCACATTTTATTGATTATTGTAGAGCCACGTAGGACCTCTCTTATCAACTTTGTGTCTTTTTAAGACTTTAAAACCCACCGAAATGATGCAGAATCCACGCCTCTCTCCCTCTCATTCACTCTTCTGTTTCTCCATTCGAAATGTTAGGCTGCGTCGAAGAGCTTACCAAGCCTGTACTAGTGACACCAGGAAATCATTTGCAAATGTCAAATGTCACAACCAAAGGACTTCGACAGGGAGACGATGATGTTTATCACAGCGCCGAGCGAACTCAGTACAGTAGCTTGTAACGCCGTCCGTAACACACGTACAGTATCACAGATATAACGCCTCGGTCCAAAAGTAATCAGGCTACAGATGTTTTCTTTTTCAGAGCAGCAACGTGAGCCCGAAACACACCATGACTCAGCACTAAAAGTACAGTGTCATTTGAATAAGCCAGGCAAGGCCCGGTGGGTTACCACTGTGCCTGTAGTCATGGTGATATGTCATGAGGACTACAACACAATAACAATAGGAACTCATTAGACACCGAACTACACACAACACAAAACAGACGCACACCCCATCAGTATTGACTGAACTTGGTCGACACAAGGATTTTCGTCCTGTGAAAAAAAGCTGTGTTATATTTACCTCTCCTAACATGACGCAACCTGTTTGACACTGACACGGCCTGTATAGCTCACTTTAGTCACTGAAATGTCACTAAACGGACAAAATAATGCAGAACAAAATCACAAATGGCGGATTTTGAAATTTATTTTACCTTTATTTAACTAGGGAAGTCAGTTAAGAACAAATTCTTATTTTCAATGACTGCGCGCGTGTGTGTGTGTGTGTGTGTGTGTGTGTGTGTGTGTGTGTGTATTCCACAAACATCCCTTATAATCAGCATTACCTAAAAAATAAACCTCTCTCCCTCCTCTTATAAATGTCTCTTATCACCCCACTACCCCTACATCACCTTATCACCCCACTACCCCTACATCACCTTATCACCCCTACATCACCTTATCACCCCCACTACCCCTACATAACTCTATCACCCCCACTACCCCGACATCACCCCACTACCCCTACATCACCTTATCACCCCCACTACCCCTACATCACCTTATCTCCCCACTACCCCTACATCACCCCACTACCCCTACATCACCTTACCACCCCACTACCCCTACATCCCCCCACTACCCCTACATCACCTTATAACCCCACTACCCCTACATCACCTTATCTCCCCACTACCCCTACATCACCTTATCTCCCCACTACCCCTACATCACCTTATCTCCCCACTACCCCTACATCACCTTATCTCCCCACTACCCCGACATCACCTTATCACCCCACTACCCCTACATCACCCCACTACCCTTACATCACCTTATCACCCCACTACCCCTATATCACATCAGCTAATCACCCAATTCCACTACCCCTACATCACATCAGCTAATCACCCAATTCCACCACCCCTACATCACATCAGCTAATCACCCAATTCCACTACCCCCACATTGCCAACAAACCTGATGTTGGTCTGAGTACTGAGCCAAAGGAAGCAGGACGTTACTCTTTGGCAGGGTTCTCCAACCCTGTTCTCGGAGAGCTACAATCCTGTAGGGGCAGTGGGGTGATAAACCTACAGGAGGGCAGTTCTCCAGGAACAGGGTTGGAGTTAAAACCTACAGGATTGTATCTCTCCAGGAACAGGGTTGGAGTTAAAACCTACAGGAGGGTAGTTCTCCAGGAACAGGGTTGGAGTTAAAACCTACAGGAGGGTAGTTCTCCAGGAACAGGGTTGGAGTTAAAACCTACAGGAGGGTAGTTCTCCAGGAACAGGGTTGGAGTTAAAACCTACAGGAGGGTAGTTCTCCAGGAACAGGGTTGGAGTTAAAACCTACAGGAGGGTAGTTCTCCAGGAACAGGGTTGGAGTTAAAACCTACAGGAGGGTAGTTCTCCAGGAACAGGGTTGGAGTTAAAACCTACAGGAGGATAGTTCTCCAGGAACAGGGTTGGAGTTAAAACCTACAGGAGGGTAGTTCTCCAGGAACAGGGTTGGAGTTAAAACCTACAGGAGGGTAGTTCTCCAGGAACAGGGTTGGAGTTAAAACCTACAGGAGGGTAGTTCTCCAGGAACAGGGTTGGAGTTAAAACCTACAGGAGGGTAGTTCTCCAGGAACAGGGTTGGAGTTAAAACCTACAGGAGGGTAGTTCTCCAGGAACAGGGTTGGAGTTAAAACCTACAGGAGGGTAGTTCTCCAGGAACAGGGTTGGAGTTAAAACCTACAGGAGGGTAGTTCTCCAGGAACAGGGTTGGAGTTAAAACCTACAGGAGGGTAGTTCTCCAGGAACAGGGTTGGAGTTAAAACCTACAGGAGGGTAGTTCTCCAGGAACAGGGTTGGAGTTAAAACCTACAGGAGGGTAGTTCTCAAGGAACAGGGTTGGAGTTAAAACCTACAGGAGGGTAGTTCTCCAGGAACAGGGTTGGAGTTAAAACCTACAGGAGGGTAGTTCTCCAGGAACAGGGTTGGAGTTAAAACCTACAGGATTGTATCTCTCCAGGAACAGGGTTGGAGTTAAAACCTACAGGAGGGTAGTTCTCCAGGAACAGGGTTGGAGTTAAAACCTACAGGAGGGTAGTTCTCCAGGAACAGGGTTGGAGTTAAAACCTACAGGAGGGTAGTTCTCCAGGAACAGGGTTGGAGTTAAAACCTACAGGAGGGTAGTTCTCCAGGAACAGGGTTGGAGTTAAAACCTACAGGAGGGTAGTTCTCCAGGAACAGGGTTGGAGTTAAAACCTACAGGAGGGTAGTTCTCCAGGAACAGGGTTGGAGTTAAAACCTACAGGAGGATAGTTCTCCAGGAACAGGGTTGGAGTTAAAACCTACAGGAGGGTAGTTCTCCAGGAACAGGGTTGGAGTTAAAACCTACAGGAGGGTAGTTCTCCAGGAACAGGGTTGGAGTTAAAACCTACAGGAGGGTAGTTCTCCAGGAACAGGGTTGGAGTTAAAACCTACAGGAGGGTAGTTCTCCAGGAACAGGGTTGGAGTTAAAACCTACAGGAGGGTAGTTCTCCAGGAACAGGGTTGGAGTTAAAACCTACAGGAGGGTAGTTCTCCAGGAACAGGGTTGGAGTTAAAACCTACAGGAGGGTAGTTCTCCAGGAACAGGGTTGGAGTTAAAACCTACAGGAGGGTAGTTCTCCAGGAACAGGGTTGGAGTTAAAACCTACAGGAGGGTAGTTCTCCAGGAACAGGGTTGGAGTTAAAACCTACAGGAGGATAGTTCTCCAGGAACAGGGTTGGAGTTAAAACCTACAGGAGGATAGTTCTCCAGGAACAGGGTTGGAGTTAAAACCTACAGGAGGATAGTTCTCCAGGAACAGGGTTGGAGAGTCCTGCTCTTTAGACACTAATCTGCAGTCAGTCATGAGGTTCCCACTCTAATGGTAAATGCTCGATTTTGGGGATGAACTGAGAGGATGATCATTGGTCTGTTGCTAAATGAAAACGGACCTTGTGGACATCTTCCTGCTGGTCACTAGGTTACATGAGGGAGTAGGACACACCTATTCAATGCACAGTGTTTTTCGGTAGGAGAGAGTCAGGAGAGAGGGGAGAGTCGGGAGAAAGGGGAGAGGAGAGAGGGGAGAGTCAGGAGAGTCAGGGGAGAGTCAGGAGAAAGTCAGGAGAGAGGGGAGAGTCAGGAGAGAGGAGAGAGAGGACAGAGTCCGGAGAGAGGAGACAGAGGAGAGAGTCGGGAGAGAGAGGACAGAGTCAGGAGAGAGGAGAGAGGAAAGAGAGTCAGGAGAGAGGACAGAGAGAAGAGAGTCGGGAGAGAGGAGAGAGAGGAGAGAGTCAGGAGAGAGGAGAGAGAGGAGAGAGTCAGGAGAGAGGAGAGAGAGGAGAGAGTCAGGAGAGAGGAGAGAGGACAGAGTCAGGAGAGAGGAGAGAGGAAAGAGTCAGGAGAGAGGAGAGAGGAAAGAGAGTCAGGAGAGAGGAGAGAGTCAGGAGAGAGGAGAGTCAGGAGAGAGTCAGGAGAGAGGAGAGAGAGGAAAGAGAGTCAGGAGAGAGGAGAGAGAGGAGAGAGTCAGGAGAGAGGAGAGAGTCAGGAGAGAGGAGAGAGAGGAGAGAGTCAGGAGAGAGGCCTACACTGTTCAACACTGCTGGTACATATCTAATGACATCATGTCTGTGTCTTTTGAACAACACCTATGGGGTGAGTTTTATGTGAACGGCAGCCTCAGTCGTGTGTTAGCTTAGAAAAACACAGTCCTAGAGCCTACAGAACGAACCTTGCACAAAAAAAGCTCCACTTGGTAAATTGATGAGACCTGCGACAGCTGATAGATATTAAGTTTACATAAGAGGCATCAGGCACAGTACAAACGTTGCCGGAGGCCAAGCAAACAACGTTTTAACTGTTTTCAGAGCCACCCACCCCCTAGGTAGCGAATACAGTCAACTGTTATTACTGTTAGCTCATTAACTTCATTAACTGACATTGACAACATGGAGGAATACCTGTCCATTGACTGTTTTGGAGCTCGAGCTCTGCATTCCGATCTCAGATAGTCCTACAACATGTACCACAACCCCTACCCCGGTCAACTGCCCGGCACCCTCCACAGCAACCCGCCAAAGCCCCCACCATTTCTCCTTTACCCAAATCCAGATAGCCGATGTTCTGAAAGAGCTGGAAAATCTGGACCCCTACAAATCAGCCGGGCTAGACAATCTGGACCCTCTCTTTCTAAAATTATCTGCTGAAATTGCTGCAACCCCTATTACTAGCCTGTTCAACCTCTTTTTCGTATCGTCTGAGATTCCCAAAGATTGGAAAGCTGCAGCGGTCATCCCCCTCTTCAAAGGGGGTGACACTCTAGACCCAAACTGCTACAGACCTATATCTATCCTGCCCTGTCTTTCTAAGGTCTTCGAAAGCCAAGTTAACAAACAGATTACTGACCATTTTGAATCCCACCATACCTTCTCCGCTATGCAATCTGGTTTCAGAGCTGGTCATGGGTGCACCTCAGCAACGTGCAAGGTCCTAAATGATATCATAACCGCCATCGATAAGAGACATTACTGTGCAGCCGTATTCATCGACCTGGCTAAGGCTTTCGACTCTGTCAATCACAACATTCTTATTGGCAGACTCGACAGCCTTGGTTTCTCAAATGATTGCCTCGCCTGGTTTACCAATTACTTCTCTGATAGAGATCAGTGTGTCAAATCGGAGGGCCTGTTGTCTGGACCTCTGACAGTCTCTATGGGTGTGCCACAGGGTTCAATCCTCGGGCTGACTCTCTTTTCTGTATACATCAATGATGTCACTCTTGCTGCTGGTGATTCTCTGATCCACCTCTACGCAGACGACAGCATTCTGTATACTTCTGGCCCCTCCCTGGACACTGTGTTAACTAACCTCCAGACGAGCTTCAATGCCATACAACTCTCCTTCCGTGGCCTCCAACTGCTCTTAAACGCAAGTAAAACTATATGCATGCTCTTCAAACGATCGCTGCCCGCACCTGCTCGCCCGTCCAGCATCACTACTCTGGACGGCTCTGACTTAGAATACGTGGACAACTACAAATACCTAGGTGTCTGGTTAGACTGTAAACTCTCCTTCCAGACTCACATTAAGCATCTCCAATCCAAAATTAAATCTAGAATTGGCTTCCTATATCGCAACAAAGCATCCTTCACTCATGTTGCCAAACATACCCTCGTAAAACTGACCATCCTACCGATCCTCGACTTCGGTGATGTCACCTATAAAATAGCCTCCAACACTCTACTCAACAAACTGGATGCAGTCTATTACAGTGCCATCCGTTTTGTCACCAAAGCCCCATACACTACCCACCATTGCGACCTGTACGCTCTCGTTGGTTGGCCCTCGCTTCATACTCGTCGCCAAACCCACTGGCTACAGGTCATCTACAAGTCTCTGCTAGGTAAAGCCCCGCCTTATCTCAGCTCACTGGTCACCATAGCAGCACCCACTCATAGCACGCGCTCCAGCAGGTATATCTCACTGGTCACCCCCAAAGCCAATTCCTCCTTTGGTCGTCTTTCCTTCCAGTTCTCTGCTGCCCATGACTGGAACGAATTGCAAAAATCTCTGAAGCTGGAGACTCACATCTCCCTCACTAGCTTTAAGCACCAGCTGTCAGAGCAGCTCACAGATCACTGCACCTGTAATTAGCATATCTGTAAACAGCCCATCTATCTACCTACCTCATCCCCATACTGGTATTTATTTATTTATTTTGCTCCTTTGCACCCCCGTATCTCTACCTGCACATTCCTCTTCTGCCGATCTACCATTCCAGTGTTTAACTGCTATATTGTAATTACTTCACCACCATGGCCTATTTATTTCCTTAACTTACCTCATTTGCACTCACTGTATATAGACTTTTTATTTTATTTTGTTCTACTGTATTGACTGTATGTTTTGTTTATTCCAGGTGTAACTCTGTGTTGTTGTGTGTGTCAAATTGCTATGTTTCATCTTGTCCAGGTCGCAGTTGCAAATGAGAACTTGTTCTCAACTAGCCTACCTGGTTAAATAAAGGTGAAATAAAAAAACTAATCTACTCGGGCTTTTCAGTCTCCAACGGAATGGTAATCGACAGTACTAAACCTTGATACAGTAGTTAATAATGACATTACATCTGTAGATCCACATAAAACACACACACACTTTTTTAAAAAGTTTATACCAATAGCCTTAATTATTTACATGGGAATTCTTATTCTGTGACATCCCGTATTCTCTCGCCTTTGTGCTGTATTTACTAAAAAAAACTAAACTAATTTTATTTTTAATAACTCAACTTTCCAAAGTGTATTCTATAAATTGTTTTCATGGAAATAGTTTTCAAAGATGTACATTTACTCGTGGAAGTAGGATGGGAAGCCTATGACTGAGTCGAGCGCAACAGATGTGCAAACCTACTTTGGGCATATGTATAAATAGTAGCCATATGCCCGTCATAATAACTACAACTCTCTGCCGTTGTTGTTGTTAATATCTGACTTGTAAATGTGCAATAACGTATTTGTGTAGTCTTCTACTACTAGGCAGGCTTCTCTTATTACCTTCACATGCACCGTTAAGAAGGGAAGAGGAGAGGTCGAGATACTTTACCTGTAGCGCTAAATGAAGGTGTGGCACCCGTTCGCCGTAGGTATCAACAATTCACGGAAAACTTCCGTTTTCATTTATAACACACAACCTCCGCAAAGCAACGAAAGGAAAAAGTTCAAACCATCCGAAAAGAGAACATAGTTTCTGTTCATATTTGACAATGATAGCTCCTTTGTAGTGTGTGTTGCCGTCTGTCGCTGCTAAGGAAAGGTCCCCCGTGACTGCCTTGTCCCATGTCTCTAGAAAAGCACGGCTATTTGAATGTCTGATGTTAGCCCAAGCAGGGCCTGGATTTAAACTGCCTAGTTTGCATGGCCATAATGAGCGATCATGTGACTTCAACCGGATCACAAAACTTCTAAATACTCGCACTGTTTTCTGAACCAACTGGTGCTCCGTCTATGAACAAGGGTGTGGAAGCAGGGCTGGATGACATAGGCTACGTTTTGATAATATTATATTTGGATAGTATTAGTAATACTATAATAGCCTTACATTAATCATAACACGTGAGCTATAGTGCCTCTTTTCAAACTGAGAATGAATATGACATAACATAAGCTCATATTAGGTGCTTAAAGAGTGTGCTAATTTTTATCGGTTGATTTTATTCATATATAATATGACTTCCTTTTATGACAGTGACACAGCCACCCCTGTCATCTGTCACTAAGCCAGGGGTATATTCATTACGCCGTTTCTGTTGCAAAACAAACGTTTACTCCAAACGGAACAACAAAAACGAGAGTTTCTATTGGACAAATGCAAGGTAGGTCCCTCCCTGTTTTACTACGTTTACTCTGTTTGCTTCCGTTTGGTTCATAGACGGTAAACGGTTTCCGTTGCGAAACGTAATGAATACACCCGTTCCACTGTTTGATACGATTCTCGTCACTAACCACGTTCCCATCCACAGTAAGTAAAGTCATAACGGGAGTAAAGTCATAACGTCAACAACAAAAATCACGACAGCTGTGATGGAAACAATTATATATATGTCGACAGATAATTTGTTCGTTCGACATGGTGGAATCTTTTTGTGTTTGTAAAATGAATTATGCGAGTTGTTGGAAACGCCTTTATGTGCAAATATTGATATAATCGCATCATATCGGAGTCCTTCCACTATGATGATATGGTTTGTGGTCCTCCCACTATTTTTTCAGGAAACCAATCACATTACTAGGCTGCAGATTAAATCAATTATGATAAACTTCACAAGGTGGTGAAAGTGCACGGTGATCTTGATGCTCCTTTCCAATAAATATTGATGGTTTTATTCTGGCGTCATGATGATCGGTGCCTGACTGCCGTTTGACAAACACAAAGATTCTCGCTCTCATCCATCATTATGTGATCATGTAGACTAGTCTACCAGCACAGTCTACCCCCACTGTATCTGAGCTGTAGGCTAGAGGCCGCCTGCCAACACCAGAGGCACACTTGCTATTCTACGCAACCGTTTTTGTGACAAAATTATCCGCAGAGTTGAAAATGCGACGGAAACACATTGACCTTTAGATTTTTATTCTGTACATGGACATTTACGCGAAAAAGTAGGCATACATTTTGTGTGCACTACCTCATCTCACACTGATTGTTTATTTATTTATCCCCGAACAAGTAAGTCCCCAACAAGTCCATTCTGTGGAAACGACTGGTGGGAAAAATGCGCATATTTTCTTTAGATTTTAGAATATTTACATGCAATTCTGTCGCCAATTGGATGGAAACGTTGCTACTGATAATCTACAAGGGGAGTTTTTTAAATATATTTTATTTTTTATTTTTTTATAAATAAACAAAAAAACACACATCTGAATTCAGGACTACCTGTGATATGTGTTCATCCACTTTCTTTTTGCAATATTCACCTGCTACA